>NC_057399.1:39144066-39334091 GCF_019320065.1 Cervus canadensis | reverse complement strand
CTGAAGGAGATCAGTCCTGGGTGTTCATTGGAAGGACTGATGCTGAAGCTGAAACTCCAGTACTTTGGCCACCTCATGCGAAGAGTTGACTCATTGGAAAAGACCCTGATGCTGGGAGGGATGGGGGGCAGGAGGAGAAGGGGACAACAGAGGATGAGATGGCTGGATGGCATTACCTACTCGATGGGCATAAGTTTGAGTCAACTTCGGGAATTGGTGATGGACAGGGAGGCCTGGTGTGCTGCGATTCATGGGGTCGCTAAGAGTCAGACACGACTGAGCTACTGAACTGAACTGAACTGAGTCACTTATTGTAGATAAAATTTAATTTATGTTGTAATGAATAACCTGCAGTTTCTGAAAGATAAGTAAGTACAGCTATCTATAATTGAGAATTTATTCTACAAGAATTTCTATACATAGAGACTATGTGTTTAAGTTCAGATAGTATGGTAATATGAGTTTAAATTACAGAAATATCAGCCAAAACTAACTTAAAACAATTCACTAAAAAAATACCAGCAAGCCACAGGGAAGGAAATGATAATTCAGCTTATTCATTTTAAAGCAAATGCATTAAAGGCAAATTCAAGACCCAAAGTGTCCTAGAATGTAAACAAATAACCACTCTAAAAAGATGCACTATGAAAATAGATTTTTTTTTAAAATTTGAATTGTAAAATGTTTAAAAAATGAACCAAATTGATATGGGCCTATTATGACTTATATTTCATGGAAATAAATGATAGGGGAATATTCAGTTTTATGGAGAGCAGTTTCAGTGCAGACAATTTTGAAAATCCTCATCTAATGTACAAAGAAGAGTGCATTAAGATGTGCCTTAAGTCTACATTAAGTGGTAGGTCTTTGATTTTTTATTACTTGTCTATTTCATTTTAAACTATTTTTTTTTACTCTAAATTAATCTTAGAGCCAGAAAAGAAAGTTAAAACACTCTGCAATTCTTATTTGTTCTCCATCAATATCTTCCATGAAAACTCGTGCAGTTTGCAAATTTATATATTTGCAGTTTAGTGTGACAAATTCAGTCCAGATGTGTGGCTCACCGTGTTCTTTTCACCCTTTACACCCTCTTCTCCAGTAAAGTATAGCTAAATATGTTGTTGCTGACGCATGAGATCAGGCTGTTTGCTAGCCAGTGTTTGCATGCTCAGATATGCTGGCTGAGGTTAAAAAATAGTGTATCAAAGTAAGTAAATCTCAGTCAAGAATGTGGTCTTTTGTGTAGTGACTATATTAAGTTTTTAAGAAGTGGCATTATTTGCAGGAATATTTTTGTGAGAATTTCAGATGGTTTTACTTAGTGTGGTGGAAATGAGGGAGAGCAAGGTTCCTTCTAGTGAAAATGATTTCTTCAGTCCTCATTCATCATATGAGTCTACAGTTAAGCCTTTGAAGGAAGTATTTGTAGACATCATGTTAGTTGAATGCCCTAGGCTTTAGAAGAACTGTATCATGACAGGGATTTAGTTTCCTAATTCTGCCCTATCTTTTATGTACCATAATATAGCTTTCAGGACAAACACGAACTCCAGATATATTGAAATACCAATAAAAAGTAAATATCTATTAATTACATAAACAAAAGGAAATCAGTCCTGAATATTCATTGGAAGGACTGATGCTGAAACTGAAGCTCCAATACTTTGGCCACCTGCTGGGAAGAACTGACTTATTGGAAAAGACCCTGATGCTGGAAAAGACTGAAGGCAGGAGGAGAAGGGGATGAGAGAGGCTGAGATGGTTGGATGGCATCACCAACTTGATGGACGTGAGTTTGAGTAAACTCTGGGAGTTGGTGATGGACAGGGAGGTCTGTCATGCTGCAGTCCTTGGGGTTGCAAAGGGTCGAACATGACTGAGTGACTGAACTGAACTATCTTTCCTTGAATAACTCAGTGCAAAAACAAAATACTTCAAAA
This sequence comes from Cervus canadensis, assembly GCF_019320065.1. NCBI lineage: Eukaryota > Metazoa > Chordata > Mammalia > Artiodactyla > Cervidae > Cervus > Cervus canadensis. Next base: position 39,332,148 of record NC_057399.1, on the reverse strand, counting down.
GATTAGATAGATTTTGGAGTTGTAGTAGATAGTTGAGTTTTCACTCATTTTTTTTTTTTTTTTTGCATAAAGTAGGGATTTAGAGTAGAAATGTTGAGTCAGCAATATGTGTATGTGCTTTATGATATCTGTATGGTAGTTAAAGGGCTTACCAAGTGGCTCAGTGGTAAAGGCAGTGCAGGAGACTCAGGAGATGTAGGTTCACTCCCTGGGTAAAGAAGATGCCCTGGAGAAGGGAATGACAAACCACTCCAGTATTTTTGCCTGGGAAATCTCATGGACAAAAAGAGCCTCAAGGGCTGCAATCCAAGGGGTTGCACAGAGTCAGACACAACTGAACACGCACACATATAGTAGTTAAATGTACAGATAAAATGAATAGGATAAGCTGTAGAACATGAAGAAAAGAGGGGATATAAATGTAACTAGTGAAAGAACTGCTTAAGAAGAAACATGAAGGGAAAACATTTTGCTGTGAATTTGAAATGGATAGGCAAAACATAGGTGGAAAGTTTGAAGAGAATGATGAGACAGAAACTAACAACTGATTTTCAAATAGAATGGAAAAGTGTTAAATAGAGACAACTAATCAAATGATGTTTTCCCCCTTGGAGATTCTTATAGCACTGGTCATTTTTATAAAACACCTTAGAAAATGCTGCATTAGAAGAAATAGAATAAATGTGTACTTGATATGGAAACCAAGATAAATGTGGATTAAATAGGCTATATGTTTTCAGTTTCTTCTGTTAACCTGGGAATGTAGAAATAAAGATTTGAATGGAGATAAGCTTTGAAGGATCTGATAGACAGAGAGCCTGAAGAACTATGGATGGAGGTTCATGACATTGTACAGGAGACAGGGATCAAGACCATCCCCATGGAAAAGAAATGCAAAAAGGCAAAATGGTTGTCTGAGGAGGCCTTACAAATAGCTGTGAAAAGAAGAGATGCAAAAAGCAAAGGAGAAAAGAAAAGATATTCCCATTTGAATGCAGAGTTCCAAAGAATAGCAAGGAGAGATAAGAAAGCCTTCCTCAGCGATCATGCAAATAAATAGAGGAAAACAACAGAATGGGAAAGACTAGAGATCTCTCCAAGAACATTAGAGATACCAAGGGAACATTTCAGGCAAAGATGGGTTCGATAAAGGACAGAAATAGTATGGACCTAACAGAAGCAGAAGATATTAAGAAGAGGTGGCAAGAATACACAGAAGAATTGTACAAAAAAGATCTTCACGAGCTAGATAATCACAATGGTGTGATCACTCACCTAGAGCCAGACATCCTGGAATGTGAAGTCAAGTGGGCCTTAGAAAGCATCACTACAAACAAAGCTAGTGGAAGTGATGGAATTCCAGTTGAGCTATTTCAAATCCTGAAAGATGATGATGTGAAAGTGCTGCACTCAATATGCCAGCAAATTTGGAAAACTCAGCACTGGCCATAGGACTGGAAAAGGTCAGTTTTCTTCCCGATCCCTAAGAAAGGCAATCCCAAAGAATGCTCAAACTACCGCACAATTGCACTCATCTCACATGCTAGTAAAGTAATGCTCAAAATTCTCCAAGCCAAGCTTCAGCAATACCTGAACTGAGAACTTCCAGATGTTCAAGCTGGTTTTAGAAAAGTCAGAGGAACCAGAGGTCAAATTGCCAATATCCTCTGGATCATCAGTTAAGCAACAGAGTTCCAGAAAAACATCTATGTCTGCTTTATTGACTACACCAAAGCCTTCAACTGTGTGGATCACAATAAACTGTGGAAAATTCTGAAAGAGATGGGAATACCAGGCCACCTGACCTGCCTCTTGAGAAACCCATATGCAGGTCAGGAAGCAACAGTTAGAACTGGATGTGGAACAACAGACTGATTCCAAATAGGAAAAGGAGTACATCAAGGCTGTATATTGTCACCCTGCTTATTTGACTTATATGCAGAGTACATCATGAGAAATGCTGGGCTGGAAGAAGCACAAGCTGGAATCAAGATTGCTGGGAGAAATATCAATAACCTCAGATATGCAGATGACACCACCCTTATGGCAGAAAGTGAAGAGGAACTGAAAAGCCTCTTGATGAAAGTGAAAGAGGAGAGTGGAAAAGTTGGCTTAAAGCTTACATTCAGAAAACTAGATCATGGCATCTGGTCCTCACCGGTCATGGGAAATGGATGGGAGATAGTGGAGAAGTGGTCAACTTTAGTTTTTTTGGGCTCAAAATCACTGCAGATTGTTTACTGCACATGAAATAATAACCCTTACTCTTTGGAAGGAAAGTTAATGACCACCTAGACAGCAATTAACAAGTAGAGACGCATTACTTTGCCACAAAGATCCATCTGGTCAAGGCTATGGTTTTTTCCAGTAGTCATGTATGGATGTGAGAGTTTGGACTGGAAGAAGCTGAGCACTGAACGAATTGATCGCTTTTGAACTTATGGTGTTGGAGCAGACTCTTGAGAGTCTCTTGGTACTGGCAAAAAGATCCACCAGTCCATCCTAAAGAGATCAGTCCTGGGTGTTCATTGGAAGCTGATGCTGAAGCTGAAACTCCAATACTTTGGCCACCTCATGCAAAGAGTTGACTCATTGGAAAAGACCCTGATGCTGGGAGGGATTGGGGGCAGGAGGAGAAGGGGATGACAGAGGATGAGATGGCTGAATGGCATCACCAACTCAATGGGCATGAGTCTGAGTAAACTCTGGGAGTTGGTGATGGACAGGATGGCCTGGTGTGCTGCGATTCATGGGGTCGCAAAGAGTCGGACACAACTGAACAACTGAACTGAAGTGAAGTGAAGTGAACTAAGCTTTGAAGGAACTGCTTTGCAAAATCTATTGAGGAATTTATGAAGGTGTTACCAGAAAGATGGTTTGTCAGTCAGTATCAGAAAGATGGCTTGTCAGTGTCAGAAAGATATGGTGGCATCTTTGGTACTTCTGTCTACACAGGGTGTTTGAAAACATTTGTTGTTATGATGGGAAATGAATGCATTCCTCATATAGATGAAGAACAGGGTCACAGTGTACAAAAAGGAAGTGAAATAATTGAAGTAAATAGAAAGATATTTCTGCTAAGACAATGATTATGTCAAGTTTTCAATTCACAATGATATGGAGTTTTGATTTATAATAGCAATAAGTACAAAAACACATAATTTATTACACAACTTTGATGTTTATCATATTTATACCTTGCAACCAAACTACGTGGCAAGGAAGGATAGATTTTATTCTTCATCTTAAGACAAGAGAACTAAGACCTAGAGAGGTTAAATGATATTCCATTTTTAAGGTCATGTTTCCAGCATGTAAGAAAATCACATTTTTTTTTTTTCCAGGTGATGTGCTAATCCATAGTTTAACAAAGTCAGGGAGGTACAGAAACTGAGTTCATAGTGTGGAAGTCATGTCATGCTTAATGTAGAAGGATGAAATTCTTAGTTATACTAATATAAAATTGCTTAGCACTAAAATTAGCACTAAATTAAAACTCCATTTAACTGAAGATGGTTAACCACAAGAATTGTTTAGTAGTTGACTTCTGCGATCTGATGCCACTCCTAGTGTAACGCAGTAGGAGCTGCATCATTAGCTGTCATTTCTTCCATTTCTCTTCTGAGCGTTAAATGGTGGTGGGTACTCAGATAGACACAAAGCCTAACTCAACCCACAGTGATTTTTGTAGAGGGATTTCCAATAGTTTGTAAACCTATTTTGACTAATCTGACCAGCCAAACAGTTGGGAAATAACTCCAGGTATTCTTCCAGAGGTGATAAGAGGTTTTAGTTTTACAGCTTGGTAGAATTTCCACACTAGGTGACAAGTCACAGTTTAAAGATGGGTATTCTGCTTCAGGTGTTTACGAAAGTGGCAGTATCAGGAAATAGCAAATAATAATGATACTTATCTGGAGGAAGCAGGAGGATGGCACACTCAGGAAGCAGAGTACAGAAGATGGTGGATAGAGGTTAAGCCATCCCTTTAAGTTGGTAAATTAGTTTTCAAGGAAGAAGTCGTGAAAAGATGAATTGATGTCAATTTAAAGACATATTTATTAAGTGCATAAAGGATAGAGTTTATGTTATCTTGGTAGGTAAATCTATACAGTATTTAGTACATAATGCACTGTAACTTCAGAACAATGTTAAATGAATAAGGAGATCTGTGAATTACCTACAAGTAGTGATTGTTGAGTTTCTACTAATACATAGATGGCACCATATTTGGCATGATACATCTAAGCTATTGTTATTATCCTGGAGTTCCCAATGTAGTAGGTGAGAAAAGCCTATTTCTTTCATAGAGACTAATGAAAGGTAACCATTAGCTAACTTACAAAGCAGAATATACTAGAAATAATAATGTTACAGGATTTGGAATTTGGAAAGATAGTTTCTTTAGGAAGATCAGGGAAGACTCCTTGAAGGGGTTGATTTTTTAATTGTCTCATAATTTTTTTTTTAAGAACAAAATTCAGAAAAGTCAATTTCGTAGTAATGGATACAACAGAGTGTTAAGGCAAGAAAAATATCATATAGACGTGAAATGGCAAATGGAAAGTACTGTATTTTAGTTAGAGAAGATCAAGATAGGATCAAAATAGGAACCATACTTAGAAAAATATTAAATAATTACTCTATTCCTTGTGTTTTATATATTATATCACATTTATTCCTAATAAAATCACAATGTATAATTTAATACAAAGTTCAAAGGTGAGAAAAAAAGATACTTTAAAATTTTAAGCAGTGTATAGTATATATTAAAGATATGAGTTATACTCAAGAGAATCTTGAAGCCCAAGCCTTGTTCTTTCAACAAATACATTATTCCCTGAAATTTATATATAGGATTAGAACTAGTTTATAGAAGACTTGACCACTACAGGTGGGTAGGGTTATTGAATTTCCTGTATAGTCCCTAGGGGAAAATGAAACTTCATTTTAAGCAAAGAAAATTCTAGCCCCTTATACAGAGTGAAGTAAGCCAGAAAGATAAAGAACATTACAGCATACTAACACATATATATGGAATTTAGAAAGATGGTAACGATAACCCTATATGCAAAACAGAAAAAGAGACACAGAAATACAGAACAGACTTTTGAACTCTGTGGGAGAATGTGAGGGTGGGATGTTTCAAAAGAACAGCATGTATACTATCTATGGGGAAACAGATCACCAGCCCAGGTGGGATGCATGAGACAAGTGCTCGGGCCTGGTGCACTGGGAAGACCCAGAGGAGTCGGGTGGAGAGGGAGGTGGGAGGGGGGATCGGGATGGGGAATAAGTGTAAATCTATGGCTGATTCATATCAAAGTATGACAAAACCCACTGAAATGTTGTGAAGTAATTAGCCTCCAACTAATAAAAAAAAAAAAAAGAAGGGGAAGATATGATCTAATTTACCTTTTATAATAAAACTCTGATTCCTTGAAAAAAAAAAAAAAAGAAAATTCTAGAAATAGAAAAGATTTAATCAGGTGGGTGGGTGAAAATACATATGGCAAGATGAAGGAAACAATGAAGGAACAGTGCACAGTAAAAGGAGAAAACACTAAGTGGATGGAGATGGAAATATTCTGAATGCATCATCTGTCTTTTTTAATAAAAGAGGATTGACTGAGAGATAGAAAGCAAATGTGGCATCAAACATCTCTACTGCTTTGCCATCTTGGAAAAATGTTTTAAAGTCTTCAACCTAACATTTCATACCTGTAAAATGAAGTTAGTCATAAGACCTATCTCAGAATTGTTATCTCATTTCAAATAAATACTTATGAGAACACTTTGTACCATTTGGCACATGGTAATTACAAAAAGACAGTCACTTGTATAATTGTCATTATTGTCTTTGTATTATCATTCCTCATTATTATTATTTTATTTCTATACCTAAAAGTTGGAGAAGGAAATGGCAACCCACTCCAGTATTCTTGCCTGGAGACTCCCATGGACAGAAGAGCCTGGTGGGCTACATACAGTCCATGGGGTTGCAAGAGTCAGATGTGATTTAGCAACTAAACCATACCAAGAAATATATTTTGCTTCTATACCTACATACCTTCTATATATTATTTTACTTCTGTACTCATTGACCCTGAGCCCTGATTGCTGATAAAGATTGAGGAGGAGGGGGCGACAGAGGATGAGATGTATGGATAGAGTCATTGACTCAATGGACATGAGTTTGAGCAAACTCTGGGAAATAGTGAAGGACAGGGAAGCCTTGCGTGCTGCAGTCCATGGGATTGCAAAGGGTCAGCCACTACTGAGTGACTGAACAACAATACCTACATTCACATAATCTTCGAGTCATCAGCATGAATTCTGATAAATGACCTGGTAAATGGTTAGATTTGCCTTATTATTCTAAAATGGTTTGCATATTTTATTTTTCAAGAGAAATCTGTGGTTAACATAGGAAAATAAATAACCCAATATCATGCCTGCTATAAAGTTAAGAGCTCTTGTTTCTATGTTGGTTACCCTAAATATTAGTATAAATTTTGTTCAGAACTAGAAGCATAAACCTGGGCACCTCTAATCTGGGACTGGTGCTGGGGGCTTCTCACTGTATAGCAAGCTAAGGGTTTAAAGATCGCTGTTGGCAGGATACCAGGAAGAAAACCCTCAGAGAAAATTACTTTTAAGAGGTGCTTTTTCCTCTCTGCTTTGATGTGCATACTTCTTTGCCAGATGATAGCAGCCTCCTGGGGAGTTACTTCAAGCAATAGGCTTCTACTTATAAAATTTCTCTCTTGGAAACCAGTGGATCTTCCTGGTTGAATAATTTCATTGAGAAAAACATGACAGAAACAATCTGGAACTTAAGTGAACTTAGACTTATGTTTTGTCCCTGTGTCTGGTGTATATGTGTGATGTGCACACAAACATATGTGCACCCTTATTTTCTTGAGAATTATTTCTCTTAAGATGAAATTTTAATTTAATTCTATGAATTATTTGTTGATATTACTCAGTATTATGTTTACTAATTTTTAAGTTCTTTCAACAATGCATATCTGATTAAAATATAATGCAACCAGTGAAATCCAAGAATGACTGACTGATTACTGGAGGAATTGACTGATGTATACTGAAGTCCTGGGGTACAAGAAAAGGGACACATAATTTGGGAATTAAGCAATAAATCTCAATCATAATAGATTAGTTATTGACAATTTTTCTATTGAATATGAAGTCTTCGATTATCAGAGCCACGTCACAGAGCTAAGGACAAGTAATAAATCATTGGGTTATTTTTTCTAGCATTGACTCTACATTCCCTCAAAAGCTTAACTAAAAGTATATTTACTTATTTAGAGCCCAAATTCCTTAAATGTTAGCAAAGCTGGAAATTGGAAATTGGACGTTTCTATCCAAATGCCTCCAGAAATGCCTATTTAGTATTCACCATTACATGTGGCTAAGAGTCCCACTCAGAGTATTCATCAAACCTAGGTTCACTTCCTGTGTGTGTCATGGATACACAAGAAGAGTAATATCACACTCTTTTATAATTAAGTTGGGGTGGTGTGACTGGGTTCTCACAAGTATAATGTGGCCAGTACTGCCACATACCTGAAAAACACTTTTCATAATTTTTCCCACCATCCTTTCCCCAACTGCCAAAACAATGGCAGGATGTTCCTCAATATGAAGAAAACTTGAATATCTGAGTCACATTTAATACAGAGATGCCTGTGAGAAAAGCCTGACCCAAAAGAGATTGAGACACGAGCAGCATGTAAGTTTAAATAATGTCAAGTCATTGAGATTTTGGAGTATGTATCAGCTTGTGTTAATTACCCAATCTAAAATACCTCCCATCCCGCCCTTACTTTCTATCCATCACTTTCTAAATGTTTACATTACTTTATATGTTCACCTAATTTACTATCCTCTGACACCACATTTATTTTTGTTTGCTGTTTTTTTCCCTGAAAGCAGGTTTCATGAGGGCATGAAGCTTGTCATTCATGCTTTTGCATCCCAGGAGCACATAGAAAAGTGCTTGTCTATAGCTAGAGCTCAGTCAGTGAAGTGTTGTATAATAAATCATTTCTTAAAAAGGGAAATAACTACTGTTTTAATACCTCTTTTGTATAAAAAAGAAAACAAAGATTTAAATGGTTTAAGCAGTTTCTCCAAAGTTATATAACTTGTAAGTAGAGGATATGATCTTAGTGATAATAAACTCTTACACATAATCATTTTATTTGATGAAACTAAATGCAATCATAATGAGGGAGTAAAAAGTAGTAGAATATATTTATACCATGGAGAAAGAGAGAAAAGTTTTACTCTATCAAAAGATTTTTTATTGTGAAAAAAAATCAGTGCTATTCTGCGTAGTTCCTGAGAGAATACTTTGGAATAGTACTAATAAACTATACTCACAATTATTATCCTGAATCAGAGAATTAGAGAAAAGTAACTTAGATACATATTATGTAGTTCCACAATTCTCTTCTAGAGATGAATATCAAGATCCAGAGCAAAAAAAAAGAAAAAAGAAATTTACCACAGGGGCATAATAAGTCACTAACTTAGAACTGAAATCAGGTACAATTTCTAATACACTGCTATTTGAACCACATCATTCTGTCTAGTTAATATACTATGTATATTTTTTTTCTAAAATTTTCTATGAAAATGGATGGAACAGTTTAAAATTCTATGATTAGCTTAAAAGAATTACCATATTCCCTGATACTTTGGAGATGGAATATTACAATTCTCTTACAACAAGAATATAAGAATACAACATTATAAGCCAATGTTATCATACAGGAAAGAATGAAGGAATGGCAACTTTCAGTAAAAAGAAAGAAAACTAGAAAGAATAGTAGCTAACTTTTATTGATATTATGTATGGCATTAAGTACTTACTAATTTAACATATGTGATTCTCAGGACAATCAAGTCTTAGATCTTCTTATTGTTTCCATTTTAAGAAAAAAAAACTGATGGATTAAGAGATTAAACATATAATGACATAACTAAACCATGGCAAAGCAAGGCTGTTGTGATGGTTTTTCAGTCACCAAGTCGTGTTTGACTCTTCATAACCTCATCGATCTATTCTGGAGAAGGTTCCGTGTGCACTTGAGAAAAAGGTGAAGTTGATTGTTTTGGGGTGAAATGTCCTATAGATATCAATTAGGTCTAGCTGGTCCATTGTGTTATTTAAAGACTCTAGCACACCAGATTTCCATTTTCTTCACTATTTCCTGAAGTTTGAGAAAACTCATTTTCTTTGAGTCAATGAGGCCATCCAACCATCTCATCCTCTGTTGCCCCCTTCACCTCCTGCCCTCAATCTTTCCCAGCATCAGGGGTCTTTTCCAATGAGTTGGCTCTTTGCATCAGGTGGCCAAAGTATTGGAACTTCAACTTCAGCATCAGTCCTTCCAATGAACATTCAGGGTTGATTTCCTTTAGGATGAATTCATTGGATCTCCTTGCAGTCCAAGGGACTCTCAAGAGTCTTCTCCAGCACCACAATTCAGATGCATCAGTTCTTCAGCACTCAGCTTTGTTAATGGTCCAACTCTCACATCCTCACATGACAGGTGGAAAAACCATATCTGTGACTATATGGACCTCTGTTGGCAAAGTGATGTCTCTGCCTTTAAATATGCTATCTAGGTTTGTCATTGCTTTTCTTCCAAGTAGTAAATGTCTTTTAATTTTGTGGTTGCAGCCACTGTCCACAGTGATTTTAGAGCCGAGGAAAATAAAATCTGTCACTGTTAGTATTTTTACCTCATCTGTTTGCCATGAAGTGATGGAACCGGATGCCATGATCTTAGTTTTTTGAATGTTGAGTTGTAAGCCAGCTTTTTCACTCTCCTCTTTCTCCTTCATCACAAGGCTCTTCAGGTCCTCTTCACTTTCTGCTAATTAGAGGTGTATCCTCTGCATATCTGAGATTATTGATATTTCTCCTTGTAGTCTTGCTTCCAGCCTGTGATTTATAAAGCCCAGTATTTCATATGATGTACTCTGTATATTAGTTAAATAAGCACGGTGACAATATACAGCCTTGATGTACTCCTTTACCAGCTTTGAACCAGTTCATTGTTCCATGTCTGATTATAACAGTTGCTTCCTGATAGGCATACATGGCTCTTAGGAGGCAGGTTCATTTCTTTAAGAATTCTCATGTTTTCAAGAATTTTCCAGTTTGTTATGATCCACATAATTAAAGACTTAAACTTAGCTGATGAAGCAGAAGTAGATGTTTTTTTTCTGCAATTCCCTTGCTTTTTCTATAAATCAGTGAATTTTGGCAATTTGATCTCTGGTTCCTCTGCCTTTTCTAAATCCAATTTGCACATCTGGAAGTTCTTGCTTTATGCACTGTTGCAGCCCAGCTTGAAGGATTTTGAGCATTGTTTTGCTAGCATGTGAAATGAGTGCAATTGTACAGTAGTTTGAACATTCTTTGGTATTGCCTTTCTTTGGTATTGGAATGAAAACCGACATTTTCTGCTGCTGTGGTCATTGCTGAGTTTTCCAACTTTCCTGGCATTTGAGTGTAGCACTTTAACAGCATCATCTTTTAGGATCTGAAATAGCTCAGCTGCAATTCTATCACCTCCACTAGCTTTCTTATAGTGATGCTTCCTAAGGTCCACTTGACTTTGCACTCCAGGATGTCTGACTCTAGGCGAGTGATCATGCCATCGTAGTTATCTGGGTCACTAACACCTTTTTTGTATAGTTCTGTGTATTCTTGCTACCTCTTCTTAACCTTTTCTTCTTTTAGGCCCTTGCTGTTTCTGGCCTTTTTTGTGCCCATCTTTGCATCAAATGTTCCCTCTGTATCTACAGTTTTCTTGAAGAGATCTCTAGTCTTTCCCATTCTATTGTTTTCCTCTGTTTCTTTGCACTGTTCACTTAAGAAGCCTTTCTTATCTCTCCTTACTATTCTGGAACTCTGCATTCAGTTGGATATATCTTTCCATTTTTCCTTTGCCTTTCACTTCTCTTCTTTTCTGAGCTATTTGTAAGGCCTCCTCAGACAATCATTTTGATTTCTTGCATTTCTTTTTCTTTGGGGTAGCTTTGGTCACCACAAGCTATAAACCCAGAAAGTCAGCCCCAGGGACTTGTACTATAAATCATGAGGTTTTACCTCTATTTAAATATCAATACCATTAATATTGACTTTTTTGATGTCAGTATTACGTTATCCCACTAAAGCTAACTTCTTCTTTCTTAAAACTTGAATAATATTTCCAATACTTGATAGTTCATCCTAGCTTGTGATCTGACAAATTTTCTATATTTTCCAGAACTTAAATCTCCTGCTTACTATTTATATGGGGAGTATATGCACAAATACTTATGTATGTTGTAGTGCATACGTACATCCCCATTAAGCAGCAAGCAAAACACTCAGAGCTTTGAAAAACAAAATCTCATTTATATTCTAGACAAGATACATTGAGTAAAAATGAGCTCTTTCTCACAATGCTCTCCCAGCCCTTAGCTGTTTTCTTTATTTTGTGTCACAATCCTGATGAATGATGACTCTTTCAATCTTGGAAGGCATAGATATATTGTAGTCTGTATGGAATGGACTTCTGTGGACCTAGCCTTGTAAATGCTTCCAGGGGAAGAAAGGATCCTGTTTCATTAAAGAAATTTTCATGCTTTTAAAATTGTAACTCAAGGTAAGAACTATGTTTTACATTGTGACAAATTCATGAAAAAACAACCTTACTATGTGCAACTTATTGTGATCATTTATATTTTAATTAAATCTCTGACTTGTTTAACTTATTGTACCTTTTAAAAATTACTGATCTTGATTGATCATTTTTATTTAACAGTGCACTAAATATAATATTATAACCTGCTATTCAAATATACTATTTGAAAAATCACTCATCTAGGTGATTGACAGTCATAATATGTGATTCCATTTTTCTTTTTTCTTACTTGGGTAATTGAAAGATGCATCCTCTATTTTCTAACAGAAGTATCACAAAATAGTCAACACATAATTTCTTTGAACTGAAGATGCAGAAATGTAAAGGGTTTTTTGTTGTTGTTGATTTTTCTGTTTAGAATAATTCATAATGTTCCTTTGTTACACCTTGAATTCATTTTATTCTGGGGTAAAACCTTCAGTCTTGTAATATTGTTTCTGTCTAATCCACAGAAAAATCAGACACTGTACTGAGCTGTGATTTTTTTTTTAGTTATTTGTAGCAAAGGGACCTTTGGTAGACATGTGGGCTAGATTTAAAGAATCAATGAAGGATTTGAGGCTGCCTAGTGTTAGTAGTAGAACATCTGACCCTATGTTTTGCCTTTCTAAAGGGTGGTATTGAAGACTGGGTGAGGTCTAGGATCAGGCAAGTGGACTTCCCATGTAGAATCTAGTTTCATGGAGGTAAATAGTGGTTCTGTCAGAGCCACTTCAGAGAAAGAATGATGGGGAAAACATACATCTTAGGTTGATTCTCTTCCCCCTCTTTGATCTCCTGTCAGCACCTCTAATTGGCCAAACTGAATGAGAAGTCACAGGATAACAGGGTCTGTTTGCTATGATCCATATACAGTCTCCGGAAGCGTATTAGAGTATCAGGATAGATGGGATGTGGACCTAATGGATGAATGGAGAATAAATGACTGCAATCTCTGTTTTCACAGGTGAAATAGGGTTATTGTTATGTTGTAAATAACAGAGATTTCCTAAGGGTCTCCTGAAACTCTCACTGGCAGTGATTTTGCAATGATCATATGAGATGGTAAAAATAATTTTGATAAGTTTAATTCATTGTACACACACACACACACACATGTTCTATCCACTTCCCTTTTTACATTGCATTTCAGAAAGAAAAGTGATTTAGGATTGAGTATGTTTTCCAAACTCAAGTGTGGATCCAAGTATTTAAGGGTAATCATGCTGATCGGGAAATGCAAACCCCACCTCAGCCTACAAGCACATTGCTCATTTTGTACAGGAAGCAGCATGTTTGTTCTATTACTAGAAACTCTGGGGAGAGAGAAGAAAGGTTAACATGTTGGCAGACTTGTCAAGTGGCTTCTGGAACAAAGAAAGAAGGAAAAACACCCAGAGCAAAACTCTCTCTCTCTCTTTTTTTTTTTTTTCAGTTTAACTATTCCATATTTTATTCTATAATCCTGTAACTTAATGTATATACTGAAAAACTGGGTAATATTTTATTATTTTGTCATCTACATGAGGAACATATAGCACATGTAGGTTAAAAGGAGATTTTAAAATTGCTGTTTGAGAATTTTAAAAAATGATAAACCTGTATCTTATCAACTGTTAACATTATATATTGTAGAATGTTGGAAAAGTGAAATATAGCTTGAATAATTCTGGCTTTATATCTGTAGCTTCTTTCTGAATTTTATTGTGATGAAATTATATTTATCAGACATAACAGCTCAGGAGTACTAGATGAGTAGTAATATTCTCTATGATTTCAACTCAATTTGCTTCTGAATATCTTTAGCCTTACTAGCTGTTGCTAGGGTGTGTTCATTATTCTTCTATATATAACAATACTCTAATAAAATGGTTGAATATAAGAAAAAATTATCTCCTGCATTTTATCATTCAACTGGCGATTAGATTTAATATTGCATTCAACAATGAATAAAAAACAAAGATCTTCTGCAAGTTGCAAAGTTGTTTTTAGTTTTAGTTTTAAAACAATGAAGTTTTAATGGGTAGATAAACATTTATTTTAGCAATGTTACCCAGAATACCTTCTGAAAATTTCTACTGATGGAAAAATTAAAATCTATTGATACATCAGCAAAATCTACCAAAATAGTTGAAATTTAGTTTTGCTGCTGTTGATATTTTTTATTCCCTTTTTAAGGAAGTGATTAAGATCAGTTTTAAGTTTTATTTCATCATGTGGAAGCAGAGGAAACATGGATGGTATTTATTAGTCTGTGTATTTTAGAATCAAAGTCAGAAATTTCTAAATATTTAGCATTCTCCCCCAGTGGGCTGTTGTAGTTTTATTTTTGTTGTTGTTCTTGAAGAAGATGTCAAGTACATAAAGCCATATTAAGTGATCTCGTATTTCTAGAGACTAAGATGTTTGGTGTTTTTGGTCAGTGAGGGCTTCTGCAAGTGACTGAAGATATGAAATATTCTCAGAAGCATCGCCTCAAAAGTTATGTGACTCTATGATCTGTGGATCTCTGTAAGGGACCTACCCCATAGTTTCTGATAGATATCAGTGGATGTTCACATAAAGACAGCTTAGAGTAATAGAATGAATATTGACAGTAACAATAATAGTGATGGGGACTGGCAAAAAATTTGGCCCCTTGCAGTTTTCCAACTTCTTATAAACTTTGGATCAATATATGACCCCATGTACATACATTGGAAGTCTTACAAGCAGTGGAAATTTTATTTATCATCAGTTACTATTTGGGAAGTCTAGAAGAATGTAAAATTGTGTAAGAGAAATAAATGGAAACATGTATCTATTTATATTTTACCCTCATGTTCTGTAAAACATACAGTGATTTAGAAGGTCCAGACTTCCCTGATGACTCAAACGGTAAAGTGTCTGCCTCCAACTTGGGAGACCCAGGTTCAATCCCTGGGTCGGGAAGATCTGGAGAAGGAAATGGCAATCTACTCCAGTATTCTTGCTTGGAAATCCCATAGACAGAGGAGCCTGGTAGGCTACAGTCCATGGGGTCACAAAGAGTTGGACATAACTGAGCAACTTCACTTTCTTTCTTAGAAGGCCCAGCCAAAATGCACTATAATTGATGTGGTCTTTCCTATAGCTCAAGCTGCATGCAAACCTTTTCTTCATCTGAATTTGGACAACATTCATCTGTACTTTTTAAAAAAAATTATTTATTTTTTATTGAAGGATACTTGCTTTACAGAATTTTGCTGTTTTCTGTCAAACCTCAATACGAATCAGCCATAGGTATACATATATCGCCTCCCTTGTCTGTACTTTTTAATCACTGCCATCCATGGAGTGACCCTTTCCATTCCTCATTCCTTAATGCTCTGTGTCCAATCCGTAGGCAAACTTGGGGATTTTTCCTTTGAGCTATGCATAAAAATCTATAATTGCTTGTCATCTTCTCCTCTACCTACATACTCAAATTACTATCACATCACAGATGTTTTCTTGCAATTATCTTCTTGCTGTTCCAAATTCCATCCTTATATCCCTGTAGTCTTCTCTACTGAATAGTCATAAAGATCCTAGTTTCACATATCAGTTCATGAATTCTTCAGGTTTTAGAGAATTGCTAGCATATAATAACAATGATAACAAAACAGTGACAACAATGGCTAATGTCTATATAACTCACTATTTGCCAGGTACTGTTGTATTTGTGTGTGTGTTGTCTGTATGTGCATATGTACATATTTGTATATATATACACACACAAACACATATACATATATATCAGGTTTCCCTGGTTACTCAATGGTAAAGAGTCACTTGCAATGCAGGAGATGCAAGAGACTCGGGTTTGAACCCTGGTTCAGGAAGATCCCTTGGAGAAAGGCATGGCAACCTACTGCAGTATTCTTGCCAGGAGAACCCCATAGACAGAGGAGCCTGGAGGGCTGTGGTACCTGGGGTCACAAAGAGTCGGACACAGAAGTGACTAAGCTCATACATATATCTCAATATGTGATACTAATTTATTATATATATGTGCATATATTTGTGTATGTATATACACACTAATGTGTCATATGTTTATGAGTCTGTGAATATATCTATCTTCACATATATATATATACATATATATATATATCCGTGAATATACATAATCACATAAACATACATATAACTTTGTCAGTGCCCAGTGAATTTGTTATTCAGTCACTCAGTCATGTTCAACTCTTTGTGACCCCAAGGATTGCAGCATGCCAGGCTTCTCTGTCCTTCACTATCTCCCAGAATTTGCTCAAGCTCTTATCCATTGAGTCGGTGATGCTGTCCAACCATCTCATTCCCAGTGAATAGGTATTGCCTTATTGATAACTATGTTTTTTTATTGTTTTCTTCTGAGTGCATAACTAATCCCATTGTTCTTTGCGTAGTTTTGGGAAAGTTCACTTCTGAATTTTTGTTACTTTTGCTGCAGTTTTGTTTTATTCTTGTGTTTCTTAATCTCACTTAGTTCTTCTCATATGTCTTATGCATAAAAGATTTTACTAAATACTTATTTTAGCATATCCTAAATAGCTTGACATTACGCTACCAACATTACCAACAAAGGTCGGTCTAGTCAAGGCTATGGTTTTTCAAGTAGTCATGTATGGATGTGAGAGTTGGGTAAAGAAAGCTGAGCACTGAAGAATTAATACTTTTGATCTGTGGTGTTGGAGAGGACTCTTGACAGTCCCTTGGACTACAAGGAGATCCAACCAGTCAATCCTAACCAATCCTGAATATTCATGGGAAGGACTGAAGTTGAAGCTGAAACTCCAGTAGTTTGGCCACCTGATGTGAAGAACCGACTCACTGGAAAAGACCCTGGTGCTGGGAAAGATTGAAGGCAGGAGGAGAAGGGAACAACAGAGGATGAGATGGTTGGACGGCAACACTGATGCGATGGATGTGAGGTTGACATGACATGAGTCTGGGATTTGGTGATCGACAGGGAAGCTTGGCATGATTCAATCCTTGGGTTTGCAAAGAGTTGGACATGACTGAGTGACTGAACTGAACTAAATAGCTTGAGAATGTTTGCAGGTTGTATCACTTAGAAGAAATAATAAATTACACATGTTAGAATCAAATTATTTGATTTACTGGAAGTTTGATTATATTAAATGTTCTTCTATCTTGTAGAGTTAATGGACTTAAATTTCTGTCTAATATTTATTAGGTACTCAATAAAAAGTTGAAATGGCAACCCACTCCAGTGTTCTTGCCTGGAGAACCTCATGGACAATAAATAGTAGTCAGTACAATTTGAAAAATGAATAATGAAGAATAAAATCCACTGTTTTAGAAAGTCTTATGGCCTAAAACAATAACACAAGAAGGAATTTTGCAAAACATAGTAATACAAAGTTAAATAATTTAATCTCAGGTGACACAGCTTGTAAGGAAGACTTGCTTCTGTGAGAATATTTCTTATTCCATTATTTTTTCCCTTTGTGTAAAGAGGTGCTCCATTCTAATTTTCCCTCTCTATTTGTAAATGCAGGATAAGTCTAGTTTTAATCTATATATCTCCTTATTTGTCACTTCCCACCTCCAAAAATGGGAAAATAATGGGACATATTTAACACAATTTAGGGTCACTGGATTAAATAGAAATAGTTACTCTCAGCTCTTGGTTTGGTCAACCTTAGCAAGCTTTTCAATGCTTTTTCATTAGTGGCCAAATGGGAATATAAGAATGAAACATTTGTGTGAGTCTGGCTTATTAAAATTCAGGAAATAAGATACCACTCTATATTCTCAAATTTATTACAGATTAACATAGGTGAAAGATATAAGCAGATTCACTACCAGCTGAGCCACAAGGAAAGCCCATCAGCAGATGCACAGGGATATTATCATCCAGGAATGCTTCCTGGGAAAGGCAGTGTGTGAACTGAGATTTGAAGGGTGATTTGGAATTAGACAAACGTGACAAGCGCGTGAGCAGCACATTAGTTCTGTGAAGCAGACCACAGGCCGTGTTTAGGGAGTGACGAGTGTAGAGTGCTGCGGCTCCCGTGCCGGGTATATGGCAGAGATGAGTCTGGAGAGAGAAGGAAGCAGCGTCTAGACAACATGTGTTATTAAACATAATAATCCAGATGTTCTCTTGTAATTTAGTCATGGAAGAGTTTGGATGCATGTTAGAGTCATCCAGGGAGTTTCAGTTCAGTTCAGTCGCTCAGTCGTGTCCGACTCTTTGTGACCCCATGAACTGCCATACACCAGGCCTCCCTGTCCATCACCAACTCCCAGAGTCTACCCAAACCCATGTCCATTGAGTTGGTGGTGCCATCCAACCATCTCATCCTCTGTCGTCCCTTTCTCCTCCTGCCCTCAATCCCTCCCAGCATCAGGGTCTTTTCCAATGAGTCAACTCTTCGCATGAGGTGGCCAAAGTATTGGAGTTTCAGCTTCAGCATCAGTCCTTCCAATGAACACCCAGGACTGATCTCCTTTAGGATGGACTGGTTGGATCTCCTTGCAGTCCAAGGGACTCTCAAGAGTCTTCTCCAACACCACAGTTCAAAAGCATCAATTCTTCGGCGCTCAGCTTTCTTCACATTCCAACTCTCACATCCATACATGACCACTGGAAAAACCATAGCCTTGACCAGACGGACCTTTGTTGGCAAAGTAATGTCTCTGCTTTTTAATATGCTATCTAGGTTGGTCATAACTTTCCTTCCAAGGAGTTTATCACAATTCAAATTCTCAAGTCTCACTTCTTACCAATTAAAGAATATTTGGGGCTGTAGTTTAAGTACCAGTATCTGTTTAAATCTTCCATGTAATTCTATTGTGTGACCAGTCCTGATGAATACTGGTATATGTGATGGAAAGAAATCGCAGACCTTTACATTTTCTAGCAGGAAGAGAGATCAGTGGATATAAAGTACTGTCAAAGGGAAGAGCCTATGTGATGATATTCCTGGGCTTGGCTTAGTGAGGAACTAGGTGATCCCAGATGCTGGTGAAAAATAGGCACCAGGTTTTGAAGTGGTCTGTATGACAATAAAGTGTTGCTCATTTTTGTTTTCCAGTGCCAACCTTGGTGTTCTGTGCAGCCCTGCATACAAAGTGAAAGACACTGTAATCAAACAGTCCCATTTTAGTTTTTAACTATTTGAGGAAAAAAGAGAATATCCAATGAAATTGTCTAGGAAGCAATTAGATATTTCAAACAGGAAAACAACAAAGATTAGAATTGGGAAAGATCTTCAGGAGTCTTCAGCACAGAGGTGATACTGACAAACTTAAGTTGTTAAATTCAGTAATAGAAGGGACATAAAGTATACAGTGATACAATTCATAGCTAAACGCATGTGGTAATGAGGTGATAAGAAAGCTAGAAATAATAAAATGAAGCAGAGAAATGCATAGAAAAGTTTCAATAATAGGCTGTAAACATTTGTTGAAAGATTCATTCACCTGTCTATTCTCTCATGCATGACTTGTTCAAATAAATTATATTCAGCAGGATTTAATGCTCACCCTGAGTGTTTTGATATTGAAATTAATATATTTATTCATGAAATAAACCAGTGGTCAGTTGAATAATGTTACAAATTATTAGATTAAGCTAAAAACATGAGACAATGACTGTTGTAGGAAGTAAGTCCGGGATAATTTATTACAATAACTTCGGTTGAAAGTTGAGGATAAGAGCTGTGTTACATAGGAATAAATATTGAGAGACTGGAAGAAAATTTAGGGCTGTGGATGTAATTACAGATTTAAAGTGTTAGACAATATTAATAGAAGAAAATGAATGAACAGTGACAGAATAAAATCATTAAATAAAATGATTATAAATTCAAGAGACTTTATTCTTAAAAAACTAAAATCATATATATTCAAGTGTTGAAATAAAAGTTATTGCAGAAAAATAAGAATGAAGATAACAGAAAGAATGAAGTAAGCTACAATAAGGGTGATATTATTAAAGTTAAACATTTTTTTTCACCATAGAATTCCTATTTTTAACCTATTATTTTGAAGTTTTGGGTCTGTCTTCCATCACAGGTCTCCTATTTTCTATCTCCAAGTCTTTCCATTTGGCTTATTTATTTTTACATGCAAAAGCTGCACTAATCTGTCCAATTTGAGATTGGAAATATATATATACCTGTGAAACATCGCCATAGTTTTTGCCCAAAGTCTATCTCCTTCCTTCAAAAGATTCTTCCTGCTCTCTTATCTGTTACTATTATTATTTTATTGTAAAAGCACCTAAGATTTACTCTCTTCGCAAAATGTTAAGTATACCATACATTATTGTTAACTAGATACGCTCTGCTGTGGAGTAAATCTCTAGAACTTAATCATTTTGTATAACTGCAACTTAAATCTTTGATCAATATCTCTTCATTTGCCCTTCTCCTTAGCCCCTTGGCAACTACTTTATTATTTCTATCCAACACTCTGATTCCAAGAGTTTCACTATTTTAGATTCATAAATGGTATTTTGCATGTTTTATTTTACATATTGTAAGTGGTATTTTGAGGTAAGCCTACCATGTCTAGCTTACTTTACTTAGCATGTTGTCCTCGAATTTCACACCTATTGTTGAAAATAACAGAATCATCTTCCTTTTTGGCCTGAATAATATTCCACTGTATGTATGTATTATACTTTCTTTATTCATTCATCAATTGATGGACCTTTAGGATGCTACCATATCTTGGCTATTATGGATATTGCAGTTAATGTGGGAGTACAGTTTTCTCTTCAGGATCCTGATTGTAATTCCTTCAGGTACATTCCTTGAAGTGGGATTACTGAGTCATATGGTGGTTCTGTTATTCATTTTTTGTGAAACCTACATATTGTTTTCCACAGGGGCTGCACTAGTTTACATTCCCAGCAACAGTATACTAGTATTCCCTTTTCTCAACATCCTCACCAGTAAGTTTTTCTCTTTTCATAATACCTGTCCTAATAGGTGTGAAAGTACTATCTCATTGTGGTTTTGATTTGCATCATGCTGATAATCAGTGACCTTAAGTACCCTTTCGTATATGTGTTAGCCAATTGTAAGTCTTGACAAAATATATATCCAGGTCCTTTGTTTTCATTTGGTGGTTTTCTTTCTTTTTTTTTTTTTTAAAGTTGTTGGTGATAGCTATATCTTTCTATAATAACACTTTATCATAAATATGATTTGCAAATATTTCTCCCATTCTATAGTTTGCCTTTTTACTCTGTTGACTATTTCCTTTGCCATGAAGGAGTTTTTTGGTTGAAGTTAGTCCCATTTACCTCCTTTTGCTTTTGGTATTCAAAAAAATCAGGGACCAGGCCAGTATCCAGAAGCTCTTTCTCTCTGTTTTCTTCTAGAAGTTTTATGCTTTGGGGTCTTATTTTAAGTCCTTACCCCATTCGTGTTGGTTTTTGTGTGTGGTGTGAGATGAGTCCAATTTCTTTCTTGAGCATGTGTGTAGCTAGTTTTCCCAACACCATTTATTGAAGAAGTGTTTACTTACTGAATAAAACTTTCCCTATTTTGTATTCTGGTGCCCTTGTCAAAGATCAGCTGACTATGTGTGGGTTTATTTTTGGTCTCTATGTGCTGTTCCATTGCACATATAGCTCTTTTACACCAGTACCACATTGTGTGTGCATGCTCGTTTGCTCCGACGTGTCTGACTCTGCGCAACCTCATGGACTGTACCTACCAGGCTCCTCTGTCCGTGGTTTTTTTTTTTTTTTTAGACAAGAATACTGGAGTGGGTTCCTTTTTCCCCCTGCAGGGCGTCTTCCTAACCCAGGGATTGAACCCGCGTCTCATGCATCTCCTGCATTTCAGGCGGATTCTTTACCACTGAGCCACCTTGGAAGTCTACCATACTATAGTTTTCTAATATATTTTGGAATGAGGGAGTGCGATGCCTCTAGGTATATTTTCTTGCTCAAAAGTGCTTTGACTATTCAGAGTCTTTTGTGCTGTATAAGAAGTTGAGGATCTTTTTTTTTTTTCCTGTAAAAAAATGCCATTAGGCTTTTTAATACAGTTTTCATTTATCTATAGGTCACTTTGGGTAGTATGGATATGTTGACAATGTTAATAACTGATCCATTAACATATAGTACCTTTGCATTTATTTATGTCTGCTATCATTTTTTTCATCAGTGTTTTATAGTTTTCAGTGCATAAGTCTTTTCCTTTTTAGGTAAATTGATTCCTAAGTAATTTATTTGCTACAATTGTAAATGGTAATGTTTCCTTAATTTCCTTTTGAACATAATTCAATCCTTCATAAATTCTTCCAAAATATAGAAAAAGAAGGAAAACTTCCAAAGTTTTTCTGTGAGGCAAGCATCACCATGACACATAAACCAGACAAAAGCACCGAAGAAAATTACAGGCAGTCTCCCTGATGAACATGGACCCAAAAATCCTAATGAAATGTTGAAAACCTGAGATCACTAGCTTTTTAGAAGAATCATACACCATGACCAAACAGAATTGTCCCTGGAGTGCAAGAATGGTTCAACATAACAAATAAATGAAGGTGATGCACCACATTAACAGAATGTACAATAAAAATCATAATATCATATTGGTAGATATAGAAAAAGCATTTGGCAAGACTCAGTACCCTTTTATGATTAAAAAAAAAGTTCTAGAAATTAATCATAGAAGGAACTTACCTTAACACAATGCAGGCTATATATGCAAAGCCCACACATTAATAAAACATCACAGTAAATAGTTAAAAAGTAAAGTTTTCTCTAAATCTGGAACAAGGAAAGGGTGCCCACTCTTGACATTTTTATTCAACTTATTACTTGAAATCCCAGCCAAAACAATGGGGTAAGAAAAAGAAGTAAAAGACACCCAAATTGGAAAGAAAGATATAACATTATTGCTTTTTGAAGATGATAGGACCTTAGAATTAGAAGACTCTGAAGACTCCACAAAATAGTTAAAAGTAATAAATATATTTAGCATATTTGCATGATGCAAAATGAATGTTCAAAAGTCAGCTGCGTTTCTATGTGTTAACATCACCAAGTTTTTTGAAAATGATGATTCTCTGCAGATAGATTCCCAGATGGCTCAGCAGGTAAAGAATCTGTCTGCCAATGCAGGAGACGCTGGGGACACAGGTTCAATCCCTGGGTCAGGAATATCCCCTGGAGGAGAAAATGGCAGCCTGGTGTTGCAGTCCATAGGGTGGCAAAGAGTCAGACGCCACTTAGTGACTGAACAACAACAAATTCTATGCAGTGAAAACAATTGTCTTTCAGAAAAACTGTTGTGACTCTCCTCTCAGTCTTCCCAAATGCTTTCTCTATTACTCTCATGTATCATCTGTTACTCCAGCAAAATATGTATCACTAGTCCTTCTCAAAATACCACAGAACTAATTGATCACCAGTACTTATGATGATTACATTCATATGTAGATTTTTTTTTTTCTTTTCCTAGTGAGCTTCTTGGTTGGTGAGGGTCTTACAGAGTTGCTTTGTGGATAAAATTTGTTCTAATATAAATTAATATTTATTAAGAATTTGTTATCAACAAAATATACATTTTTACCTGTATTAACTCTGATGTAGCTTAAAGTCAACCCATAATATAGTTAGGAAACAGTTCTGAGAGATTGCAATTATCCAAAATCACAAAATGAGTAAATAATAAGCTTTTTAGCTCAGGTATTATAAGGCCCGTGTTATAAGGAGCTCTGCAAATTTTAACATTTCAGCAATTTGATATATTATTTTCAGCATCTTATTATGACTGGTGTTGTTAATCTTAATTATGGAATTCTAGTGAATATAGTCATTATCTTATTCAGCACACCTAAAATGAAGCACTTTTTAAAAATTCTATGAGAGGAGAAAATATATTTTGTTTCAATTCTAGCAATTTCTGTAAAATTATGATAAATAAGCTTTTTGTACAATGTATTCTCTTTTCTATTATAAGACAACTTCAAAGAATAACTGCATTTTGTATTGTTTGAATGTAATTGCATTAAAAGAAAGCTAGTTCCTATTTTCAAGTAGTGATGTATAGAACATTCACTTATTCATTCTGCAAATTCTGCATCTGCACAACTAAATATACACATCAATTAAATATATGCATGCTCCCAGAAATCAAATCTATTTTAAGGCATCAGAACATGGAACCCTACAAATCTCAGGGTGTGCTTTCAAATGCCTATTTATGCAGACACATCAAGTTAATTCCACAGTAATGGAAACCATTGTCCATACAGATCACAGAACAGATAAGATGAGAGAGAGAAAAACATTTTCCAAAGAAGATTCCCTAGTGGCTCAGATGGTAAAGAATCCATCTGCAATGCAGGAGACCAGGATTTGATCCCTGGATTGGGAAGATCCTCTGGAGAAGGGAATGACTACCCACTCCAGTATTCTGGCCTGGAGTATTCCATAGACAGAGGAGCCTGGCAGACTACAATCCATGGGGTCACAAAGAGTTGGACACCACTGAGCAAATTTCACTTTCTTTTTTTAACAGGTTAATGTAATCACTGTAAATTAATAGTGACAAGATTCTTAAATAGTAGTAACGAGGAAAAAAATGTTGAGATTTTTTCAGGACCTTAGGTGAACGGAGGCTAATGGAGGAAATACAGAATCAAAAAGGTCTGAGGCCAAGGAAAAGCCCAGCTTTATGATTAGCCCCAAGAAAAATAATCATTAGACAAAATACTAGGAGGATTTTCGGCCTTCTAAGGTCAGGCATCAAGTGTGAAGAAGGTAATATCTTCTGTCTGATGATTGACTGTATTGGTTTTCATAGAGATGCTTGTCTTGGGAAGTAGTCTGGACTCCAGATAGATGATGACTCTTATTTTAGAGTCAATTCCACTGTCATAGAGGAGGGAATTGGCATAGACAAAACAAATGGTCAGAACCTTGCTAGGCAAGGGAGCTGAGGGCATTAATGATCCCCAGGATTTCCGGTGACACTTTGTACATTGTTTGATTAATAGGCAATATCATAACTCCTGAAATGCCCACTGGAAGGGATGGTGACCTAGAGTAAACTGCCTGCATTGATTAAGATTGGCTCAACGAATTTGGTGGGATAAGCCTATTATAAGGGCATTGAGGAATATATCAATGCATACACAAGGTTTGGAATGCAGAGGAGCCTGCATGAATATTTACTGAGCCCTTTTCCTTGTTGTGGTAGTATATTGTTGGCACACACAACATTTGGAGGCAATCAAATCTAAACTTGAACACATATTGCTCTGCTCCTTTATTAACTGAACTGTACAACTTGGTACGTAGTAAGCACACCAGGAATAGTGAATGATTTCCCATTTTGTCTTCTCTGTAATGTCTTTAGGAAAAAGTCTATATCATAGTTTTCTTCTACCCTCAGCACTCAACACAATGCTTAACACTTACTAACATGTAGTAAATATTTATTCAGTGAAGGCTCCATGATGCATGTTATCAATTTTATGACCAAGAACAACTACCGAGGGCAATAAGGCTAGAGAGTCAATATATTGAAAAGTCAGTTGCCAAGTCTTTCACCCAAATCTGTTCAGAAAATGAATGTAGCTCAGTGTTTTCTCACATGAAGGAAGAGAATCATATTTTTTTTGTGCTAGTCTCGAACTCATTTCACAGAGAGAGGTCATTGGAATCAGAGATGTGACATAACCTGGTTTAAGTCACACAACTGGTTCTTGTGACACTTAGGACTACATAGCAAGTCTCTTAAAAGCTGTATCTATTGGCACCAGAAAAATACTGCATGTGATTTTTGTCAGAAGTCAAAACTATGTTGTTGAGTCACAATTAGGGGATTTTCTCCCTCTGACCTATTGCTAGGAACAGAGCCAGCATCCCAAAGGAATATGGTGCTATTGTGATTAGGTCTTTAGAGTTAAATTGTATTTGTATCTTTGGATCCAGAAATCCCTCTTTATAAACCACCAATTGACCTCCCAACCATACTACTCAAACAACTCAGCATTCCAGATCTACTATCTCACAAAATGTCAAGTGAGATTCAGTTTGATCTCTGCCTAGAATCCAACATGAGGGATATATTTCCAAGGTTTCTAGAACTTTTTGAAAAGATTTCCCAATGAAACCCAGATACCTCTAAGCTGAAACACAGCATTTTTCTTTCACAGTATTCAAAGACACAGAAGGGAAAATAAATGTCTAACTCCAAGCAGAAATGTTAGAAGGAATGCACTTACGACATAATTACCAAGATTAGGCAAACTACCTCTTCGGTAGTTGCTGTATGTCCCTAGACTGTGCTTCGTGTAATTTCACTCACTATTTTGACAGAAGGAAGAAGTATGTTGTGATGACACTGGGTAATTGGCAGTGTCATTTATGTGTCTTCAGTGCTTACAAATTTACTCCATTGGATCTCATTATAGAAGAAATGAATTATCCTGAAACAACTCTGTGGGGCACTATTCACACCAAGTAATGTTTAGTGAAAATCATGTTTTGGCTCTTGATGTTGCTTATTTACATTTTTGAGCTTTTCAAGTAGGCAGCCTGTGTTTACTCAGAATATTTCTTCCTATATTTAATTCTTTTAGTTTAGAAATATTTAAAACATGGAAATTGGTCAAGTGTTTCAAGTATATAAAATTGTATTAATTGGACCAAATTATTTTAAAAAGAAATTATTTTAAAATGTATTTAAAATATATGTTTAAATATTTCTAAATTGAAATATTTCTTACAAAGATGGCTTTCTCCAGAGATAAATGAAATAGGAGTTTTTAGTAATTCTCCCTAAAATATTAAGTAGAGTAACATTAAGAAGAGAACAGTGCACTTTAAGCTGGCATATCTGAATTTCAACCCCAATAAAAATTTCACAGTTGAAATATTGGAACATGGTACCTCTTATCGTTAGTGCAAAAAATGTGTTATTTTAATGCTATGTGTGTCATTTTTCATTAGTAAGCTGCAGATAAATGTACAAAAATATTAAAAACAGTTTTAACTTACTCTTGGTTGTATTTAACAATTTGGAGTTTGGAAACATTTGGATATTCCTTTAGATATTCCATGTCCTTCAAACTAAACAAAACAAAACAAAACCAGAAAATAGTATATGTTGTTTACTCATTGATTGTAGTTAGTAATGTTCTGAGTGAAATCTTTTGCTACCTTTCTTTCACTATGAGGCAAATAGTGATTAAAACACATTAAAGAACCTTTTTTATAATGTTTCAGAACTAGGATTGAGTAAAGGTAAAACAATCACTAGACTTGATTCCAAAACCAATGCATATAAAACCTGAGATTAAATATCTTCAGAAAATAACTGCCACTTTCTTATCTCAGGGAAAGAAATATTGATTTCTTCAATTTAAGTAGTGTAATGATTTGGATTTGGCATTGGACTTTGAACTGATGGTTGATTTCACTGCTTTAATTATCTTGAGATATTTATGCAAACTCTATATACTCAGTTTTGTTACCTCTAAAGTGAGAAAAAAAAATACTGAGTACATAAGTGACTGGAGGTGGGAAGACTTTAGAAAAGTGAGCGGGAGGAAGAAAAAATGAGAAAGTAAACTGGGAAGGTGGATGGTAGTCAGATTTTGCAAAACTTTATAGATCAGGCTAGAGTTTGACCTTTATCCTTCTTAATCCTTAGAACACATAAAATATTATATAATCCCATAACTGTACTTTAGAAATCTAACTCTGACAGTACAGATGGTAAAGAATCAATCCCTGGGTCAGGAAGATCCCCTGGAGAAGGGGATGGTAATCCACTCCAGTATTTTTGCCTGGAAAATTCCTTGGACAGAGGAATTTGGCGAGCAACAGTCCACGAGGTCGCAAAGAGTCAGACATGGATGATCAACTAACACTTTTACTTTTTCAGAGGTGAGAGAGGAGAGGAAGAGCAGTTAGGCTGAGATGATATTTCAGGGGAGAGATAATGAGATCTGAAATACAAATGTGACTGTAGAGTGGAGTTGATTCTATATATATATATATTCATATATATATATATGTGATGTGAGAGAGTTAAAGAAGAAACTTGGCAGCATTTAGTAACCATAGGTAGATAAGAAAGAGGGCAGATGGATGAGTAAAGGACAATTTATGTGACAATATAGGAGATAAGCAGAAGGGAAATAAAAGGAGAAATAACTGGAGAGCAATAAGATGAGTTCAGTTTTGAACATGGTCAGTTTCTGGTGGTGGTGGACATATGCGTGTTATAGTCCTGGTCTGTTTGATAACTTGGTCCTTGTGCTCAGGACATAGGGCAAGAATGGGAATACAAAATTGGGAACTATTGACATAAAAATGATACTGGGAAACATGATATGGGTGGACTTTCTCAGAGATTCTGGTAACAGGGCATAGTGTAATAGCTTGAAATAATCTTTACAAAGTAAAGATGCAGTAATGTAAGAGGGTTCAGCAAGGAAACCGTGTAGAATAGATCATAGAGATAAATGGAGAATCCAGATTTTTTATAACGAAAGCCAGCAAACTACAGCTATGCAGCAATCGCAAATGTTCCAGAGGAACTGAGGAGAAGGAATTGAAGAGGTCAGCAGCAAGCTTTAGAAATGGTTTCATTGTGAGATATATGTGGAAGATTTATTATAATGGAATGGAAAACAAGTGTCAGCTATGTTTTCCTTTTAATAATTTTACTTATGAATGTTTACAAAAACAAAGATAGAGTGAACAAACCATCAATACTTCACCACACTTTAATCTCTTCTTTAAAGAAGAAGAAATAAAGGATTGAAAAATACAAAATTGAGTAACAATTCAAAGCATTTTAAAAACTTGCAAACAAAAATATTCATAAAATTATATATTAATAAGAATTTTTCTTTCCCACTTATTACTTCTTCATTTTCACTGGGAAAGTGGTTGGAGATACTGGTTTCCCCTCCTAGTGTTTTTTAGCACTACTGACATCAACAAATCAGCAAAGATTCAACTTTTAATTCTTGGCTTTTATTATTCTGACCACTACTGCTGAAGGATTGGGAAGCATCTCTTTGGAGAAAATGTGCAGTAAAAATTCATAGTTACCTGTCTGTAACAGTTTTGAACCAGATAATAGAAAAAAAAATATCCAGCCTATCGATTTACACATATAATAGATCTCCATTCAGACCCTTTAAGATTTGGCAAGAAATTACATGTGTTACAATCAGATTAGAAAAACTATGAAGGAGCTACATATTTTACTTCTATCAAATACTATGCTGACCTTCATGGTTCAGCTATTCTGTTTAATAGTTTTTACTCTGTACACTCTTAAAGGCATAAAATATCACGTAGTTTTTTCTTTTTTCACACCTAAGCAGCTTATCAAGCATAGCGAACTCCTCTGTCCCAATTCAAAAGATAATGAGAATCACCTAAAGCCAGTGAAACAGTCACCCAGCAATGTGCAGTATGCTGATCTGCATTCTTTAACCTCACTCATACATATGATCAGAATCTGTATCTTTGCATGGCAACCGGTCAGTTTAGATGGATATGAAATATGTTTTTTTAAGTGAAGAGTTACATCTCACCAACCAAGCTTTAAAAGATGGCAGACTTTCCTAGAAAACAGAAGATTGAAAGCTGGCATCTCTTGGCACTATATGTAAAAATCACTGTTGAATGATGTATCGGCAGAAAGGAATGGAGGCTAAATGAAGTGTTGCGCTGTGTGCCAACCAGCTCTGGACCAAAGACTGTGCCATAAGATATAGAGTTGTTTCTCAGAGTAGACTTAGGAAAGATTACCCACAAGAGGATGGGAACAGATACTCTCAAAAAGCACCTATGTATCTCCCAGTGTCAAGTGACAACAATCAGTTCTCATACGTAGAACATTTGTTGAAAATTCCTTGAGATTCTATTTTGTAAAAGTAAAATTAGCACATAATCGTCAAGGCTTTTCCTGGGATGACATTTGATATGTTGAGATATAGTAGAATCTTGTGCAATCCATATATAATCAACAGCTTGGCTTTTCACTTGAGAGCTAAAGTCTTATCACAGTTTTTAAATCATTTCTTCCAAATGTGCAGGAAGCCACCATTCAAATATTTCTTCCCTTCCTTGTATAATCTTTAATAGATTACAGTAATGTCTCCAAAACCTGTATAATCTCTGTTTCAAGCTATTCTCATATTGCTTGAAGTGAAATGAAGTTAAAGTCTCTCAGTTGTGTCTGATTTTTGCAACCCCATGGACTATACAGTCCATGGAATTCTCAAGGCCAGAATACTGGAGTGGGTAACCTTTCCTTTCTCCAGGGGATCTTCCCAAACTCAGGGATCAAACCCAGGTCTCCCACGTTGCTGGTGAATTCTTTACCAGCTGAGCTACCAGAGAAGCCCCTTCTATAACTTCAGTTGCTTTTCTTCCTTTGGCTAGTAGATTGTTTCCATTGAATCTTGCAAAGACCAAATTCAATAAGGCCTTATAGAACATTAAACAAGCTATTAGTTATATTTTATGGCCCAGCAAGGCAAAATTGCATGCAGAAAATATACCTTCAGATAGATTTCATTATTAAGATTTACTATCTCTGAATCTTATACAAAATGTAATACTGCATTGTTCAGACTGCTTTAAAACACTTTGCAATCATCTTTGGTTTACTTGCCAAATCTCTCTCTCTCCCACATAGGAAAGTGTCTAGTATAGTGTGATGTTTGTGTGCTCAGTCTCTTCAGTCTTGTCTGACTCTTTGCGACCCTGTGGACTGTAGCCCACCAGGCTCCTCTGGGATTCCCACCAGGAATCCCGGTCCATGGGATTCCCCAGGCAAGAATACTGGAGTGGGTTGCCGTGCCCTCCTTCAAGGGATCTTCCATCTGGTATACAGTAGCTACTTAATAGATGTTTTTAAATTGCATATTGCATTGATTTGTCACAGACACAGGATTGGAACGTTTCTTTTTTAATTTATTTTTAATTGGAGGATAATTGCTTTACAATGTTGTGTTAGTTTTTGCCATATAACAGCATGAATCAGCCATAAGTATGCATTTATCCCCTCCCTCTTGACCTTCCCTCCCACCTCTCACCCCATCCTACTCCTCTAGGTTGTCACAGAGCACCAGGTTGAGCTCCCTGTGTTACCCAGCAACTTTCCATTAGCTATATATTTTCTATATGGTAATGCATGTGTTTCTCTCAATGCTCTCTCAATTCGTCCCACCCTCTCCTTCCCCCACTGTGTCCATAAGTCTAATCTCTATTTCTGGGGTCTCTATTCCTGCCCTGCAAATATGTTCATCAATGCCATTTTTCTAGATTCCATATATATGTGTTAATATATGATATTTGTTTTTCTCTTTCAGACTTCACTCTGTAGAGTGAAGGTTCATCCACCTAACTAGAACTAACTCAAATTTGTTCCTATTTATCGCTGAGTAATATCCCATTGTATATTGGGATACATGTATGTACATGTGTATTTTTCAACAATATGTTATCACCTGATACCAGTCAGTAAGACTGTCATCAAAAAGATCTACAAACGATGCTGGGGAAGATGTGGAGAAAAGGGAACTCTCTTGCACTATTGGTGAGAATATAAATTGATACAACCACTTGGAGAACAATATGGAGATTCCTTAAAAAGCTAGGAATGAAACTACCATATTGACTCAGCAATCCCACTCCTAGGCATATACCCTGAGAAAGCCATAATTCAAAAAGATGCATGTATCCAATGGAACACTCCTGTTAGTGTTGTTTGTAGTTGTACCCAAACTCAGAAACAGTGAATCATGTTTTTAAATAGCATGGCAGAAATGTAGCTTTTTGATTAACTAGTGTTATGATGACCAAGCTGACAAAAATCTTGTTCATGATTCAATGTATTTGAATAATAAAAGTTTATAGTAGTTACAGATGAACATATTTATACTTCTGTATTGAAAATCTCATAAATGCACCTTTTAATTACTCTTGTACTGTAGAAAATATGTTTTTCCACTTGATGAAATTGTTAATATAAATATAGTAGAAACTCAAAAGAAGTTTAATTTCACCTATAGACATCTGGACTTGAGAA
Organism: Cervus canadensis; assembly: GCF_019320065.1. Lineage (NCBI taxonomy): Eukaryota > Metazoa > Chordata > Mammalia > Artiodactyla > Cervidae > Cervus > Cervus canadensis. Next base: position 39,300,374 of record NC_057399.1, on the reverse strand, counting down.
CATTTCTACATATCAAAAGGAACATTTTAAATGTATAAAAATATAAAGTTCACCTAAAGCAAAAAATATACAATGTAATTATATCTAAAAAAACAGTAATAGATAAATGTATAAAATTTTCTTCTTTTTAAAATAATTGAGCATATATTATTTTACCTGTAGAATTATATATCATATATGATATCATTAAAGAAAGTCAATATAAATGCAGTATGTAATAATGACCATATATAATTTAATATTAAATTATGCATATATTTGATATGATAATTATATAATTAAAATATATTTCCTTATAGGACAATAGTCACATACTCAGAAATTATTCCAGATATTTCATATCCTTTAGTGTATATAATTCCTGTGGAAATCATATGGAACATATTTTATTTCTATGTATTTAATATACAAGGAAAATAAGGTCTAGTGATGAGTATAAATGCAGAGCAGCAAGAAATCTACTCAAGTTTTCGTTTTGTTCTTGAAACTATACTTAATCGTTTAAATTCTCATTATACTCACCTATCTGTTGGAGTATATATTCTAGGGAGATATGGAAAATTTATTTCTTTAAAGGGTCATACCTAGACAGTCAAGAATGTTGTGAAATGTTTATAAAAAGCTAAATTTAGGTATTTAACAATCCATAGGCTCATAAAGAATGTTAAAATCTTTTAATATAACTTTGATATCATGCTGAATATATTAAGATATTATTAACAATTTTTAAAATATGGCTAGTGAGATCAAGTTTCACAGAAACTTTATGAATCAGTTGGGCTAACAGAGGGATTCTTATAAGATAAATTGAAATTGAACTTGATATGACGTTTTACTAGAATACTGTTATTCTGGTGATGGTTAAAGAATGATCATGTACTAGCTTTCTTTGATTTTGGTAACATATAAAAGGAAAAATGTGTATATATTTTCAATTATAGGATAACATGATAGGGACAACTGTACTTATTTAAACAATACAGAGTCTAATTTTAAGTGAGAAAAGCTGTATTCGTGTGATTGTGTCTTTTACTCAGGAAACAGATACACATTCATACCTTGAATATTTGGACTTCTGATCTAGTATTCTTTAAAAATAAGTAATAGAATTCATAATTTTGGATCATTTAGAATTACTAAATTTTAGAGCTTTGGTGTAGATTCAGTGCTTTGTTTTGCAAATAGGGGAAATGACCCAGAGTAGATGAGCCATGAATAGAATGAGCTTCTTGTGATTTCTAATGAAGTAAACTTGACAACACTATATTAAGGAACAGACCAGTTTCATGCTAAGACAGAGCCTGGTTGTCTCTGGGGGAATGGAAGCTGAGAATTAATTCAGTTGTATACTGCAGAGTTAATAAGACCTTAGCCATAATGCATCTTGAATCAGTGACTTACACAACTTAGATTGATTAATATAGCTGAAGAGACAATATAACAGAAAGCAAATTTTGAGTTCAAATGAAGAACACTTCTTTTGAAAAGTAATTTTTGCTTTTAACATTTTACTTTTCTTAAAATTCCACAATTTTACAAATATATAAAAAAAAAACAGATTTGGAGTCCAATTTTTAATTGCTGATTAAGTTACACAGTTTTCTTTTAATTCCTTTTTGTGTAGTCATTTTCACTGTAAAGATCCTTGACAATTTTTATTTTTAGAAGAGAGGCTTTACATAACCTTTGTACATTGAGTGTGTTTGTTCCCTATTAATTTTGTTGTCATTGACATAATAAGTTGTTATGTATGTTTTCAATAGCTTTGTTATTATGCACCTGTGGAACAATTTTCCAATTAGTCATTCTCTAGACTTACCATAGTTTTTTCATCTCTGTTTTGATTAAGATAATTCATGATACAATTCCTTGTAATGATATGTCTTACAGTATTTGTAATTCCACTTCAAATATTTTTCCTCACTTCCAAATGTAAAACTTACTGTGCTTGGAACAAGTATGGTTTATTGAGTAAACAAACTCACAATCAATTATAAAGAAATATGTTATGTAATACAATGAAGACTTTATATTTGTCCAGTAATCTGTGTGATTATCTGCAAGTAGGCAAAACAGTCTTTTCTATTCTTATGAGGAAAAATGGTATTTCTACTCCTAGTGGTAGACTTTATTCTCTTGTAAATGTCTTTACACTTTTGGAATTTTACTTGTAGAGTCAATTTTTAAAAAGTTATAGCCTACATTAGCATTTTTTTAAAGTTACAAAGCTGCTAAATGTTACATATAAAAATCTGTTTTTTTGTTACTTAAAATTGTGTGCTTCCATAAATAGTAAAGGCTATTTATTTCCTACACCATGTTAACAGATTGAATATAGCTTATACCTGAATATTATTACATGTTGAACTGACTAGTGTTAATGACATTGAGTACTGTTATTGTAATGAGAGCATTCTTTAGTAATGAATTATTCCTTTTGATGCCTTTTGAAAACGTGGTTTCTTGCAGAGAAGATTATATAGTTTTATCTGAACCACCTTTCTAGATTTTTTTTAATAAATAGTAAAGCCTTATGAAAACAGTTTTGGGTGATATAAAACCACTTAAAAAGAACTATTTCAAAGGATATTGGCTCTAGGAGGAGAATATATCAACTTTTGTAAAATACATAATCAGGACTATCTTGATTATTACATTTCTTACATATATAATTTATATCACAGATGATTTTTCCTAGTAGTTTCATTCACAGTTAATAGCTAAAATATGCATATGGTATGGAATAATTAGACAAGATAGCAGCAAGAATGCCTATCATCTTTCGTAAATGAAGCACAAGGCAATTCAATGTGTTTTGCATTGGCTAGAGTAGCTGATGAAATAAACAGAAGATATGACATGATGTCTCTTTCATCTACAAAAGTATCAGCTCAGAGGTTATACTTCATTAGCTTCAAACGTAGCATGCATAATAAAGGAGGAAAGCAGAGCAGTTCTTTGATTCACTGTGAAAAGGCCTATCAGATCCCTCTCAAGTGACAGTTTATTAAATAAGTTGAATAATGGAAAATATTGCAACTGGAGCAGAATCATGACCCTATGTTTGGCACTTGATTGAAAGTACAGATGACAATGTTGTGTTTCAATTTGGTGTGTTTACAAATTGAATGGCAAAAGATAGGCAGTACTCTGAATTTAGTGGCTTCTAATTTTTCTCTTTTACTTCTTTTCTTTCATCTTTTTTTTTGTATTAGTTGATTGAATCTCAAAAAGAAATGGAAAATGACTTGATTACAAAGTGCAAAAATTTCTTCAATATGGAGATGGTCAAGTTAAATGTGTGACACATTTGTGGAGAAACAGTGTGTGCCTCTGTACTTATCTTTGATGCACTTGGGGATGCTTTGCAAAGACATCATCTTCAGGCTCTCTCTCTCCCCTTGGTCAATGATTCATTTATTAATTCATTACTTCATTCATTTATTCATTGCTCCTTCTGTAGAGTCAATCCACCAAATATTTTGTCATGCTATATTTTATGATGTAATCTCTAAGCTGTAGAATCTAAAATGTAAGCATAGCTGTTGCCCTTAAGGGGATTATAATCTATATAGTTGTTTAATAATTTTTTAGAGTCAGGAATGACATAGTATTAAAAAAATGCCAAACTACGTTCACTTTCAAAATAGGTGAAATATTTATTACTTCTTTTAATTAGATTAGTTGATCCTGAATTGTATTGCAGCAACACATCGTGTGTCTCCAGTTGCATATTTCTCAGAGTTTGTAATAATTTCTCATGTTTTAACTTTTTTTTTTTTTTTAAATCTTATAGACTCTAAGGTCAGATCCTGGGATAATACACATCCCCTCTGTACCACCAAAACCTAGTAGCAAGGTTTGGCAGTTTAGTAGTTAAGATAATCATCTTTCCCTAGTATTCGTACTTTTAGAAATAAGTTTTTCACATTTGCTACTGGGAAACACGGAGTCCCCTTCAGGAATGAGTATGCTCAACTGGTGCAGGTATTCACCTTATTGCATAAAGTTCACAATGTGCTTACTTTGAAATACATCTGAAATAACTGTCACTGGTCTAAGCAGACTTTGGGAAGTGCTGTGATTAAACTGCTAAGGAGATTCTTCCAGGTATTTGCTGTCGTTTAATGTGCTATACTTGCATTTAATCTCTGATAAAAACATTTAGATACTCATTACAAAAAAAAATATAGTACTAATGCTTCACAGATATCATTCTCATTTACAGTTGCACTAGAGAAGTAATTTGACATTCAGTTCTTCCATTGTGTGATGTTACTGTTTTTCAAGTACAACTTTAACTTTTTGTTGACTTATGGCACTGACACTCAAAAGATTCTGTCAACCAACTGTAAGGTCAAGATTGAGGCAGTGGATCCATTGCAGTTTTGATGGGCCAAAGGATCTGCGCTCTGTGACCTATTTGGAGAGTTAAGTTTCCTAAAATCAACTGAGCTACAGAGATGAGGTATGAAGAAAGTTGCCTTTCATTTTTTAGCTTTTTCTAACTGAAGGAGATTTCATGGTAAGTATGAAAGTTCCATTCTGGACATAATCAAATTACCTGTGCTCACAAAATAAACTAGACTAAAGCTTCCTGCAGTATTCTCTTTGAATGGACAGAAGGCTTTGGGGGAGCACCAAGAGACATGTGTCCTTTTGTACATTCTGATATCCATTTAATCGTCTGGACTCAATGACATTCTTTTCTACTCATTAGAAAATATCAGATACGAAAGTTGTCCAGTTGCTTTCATCTACTTAGTGACATCTTCATGTTGCAGAGATGGATAGTTTAAATTGTTAATCTGTGATTTCTGTGAAGTTACATTAAATTTTCCTTTCTATTTACAATAATTAATATACTTTAATATATGAGGAAATAATATCACATTTCACTGCAATGAGTTCTATGATTAATAGTTAATATACTTCAACTGTAAAAATGTGTGATAATTATAATGCCTACATGGAAACTTAAGATTCTCAGAGAACATATTTTAAAATTGACCCCATTACAAGTTTTAATGCTTACTAATATAACAGGTTTGGGCTTCCCTGGTGGGTCAGATGGTAAAGTCTCTGCCTGCAATTCAGGAGACCTGGGTTCTATCCCTGGGTTGGGAAGATCCCCAGTAGAAGGAAATGGCAACCCACTCCAGTAGTCTTGCCTGGAAAATTCCATGGACAGAGGAGGCTTGTAGGCTACAGTCCATGGGTTTGCAAAGAGTTGGACACAACTGAGCGACTTCACTTAACATAACAGGTTAGAAGCACAACATTCATTTACTTCAACCTGATAAAAATGTCTTGTTTTTATATTTCCAGTTTGTAATTTGGAACAATTAACAGGTTGTACTCTGCATATAAGTTAAATAAGCATGGTGACAATTTATAGCCTCATTGTACTCCTTTCCCAATTTTGAACCAGTCCATTGTTCCATGTCAGATTCTAACACTTGCTTCTTAACCCGCATCCAGGTTTCTTAAGAGACAGGTGAGGTGACCTGGTATTCCCATCTCTTTAAGAATTTTCCAATTTGTAAAGTACTTAATAATTATTGCTAGCTTTCTAAAAAATATATGTAGGTAATATGTTCCTAATTTACTTTATGTTTGTTGATCCCTATTTGTTTTAGGAGGAATTAAACTAATAAAGTATTAGTTCTGGAAGGTGACTTAGTGAATAAGGCAATCTGCTCATTTTAAGAATTTTTTAAAAATTACATGGCATCTTTAGGAAGATTGGAGATGAATTTCAGTTTATTGTGGCTTGATTCATGGGAGACAATTTCAATTGACATGTCCTTCTGCTTTCTAGGAATATATTGTTCACAAATAAAGGTTAAATTTGCTATATGACAAATTATTGTGTATGTTTTTCCTAACTGCTTGTACTCTCAATATCTCATTAATCCATATGTATTCACAGATTATTTGACAATTCAGTGTAAAGTTAAAATGATCAGTATTACTGTTATTCGATAATCTCTGAAACTACTTTTGATAACTAATCATGAGACACTTCTTTGATCTGGCCATTATCAAAAGTTACTGCTATGTAAGATAATTCTTTATATATCTTACCATCTCTTACCTCCAAAGGCCTCACATCTTTTCCTTATCAACTGGTTCTTGACATTTCTAGAATAGCCATTATTCCAAATGCAATTGTAGGTGTTACTGATACAGTTTTTGTTTTTTTTCCTCTTTCTGACTGAAGTCTGATTGAATTACAATATTATATTACCTTTTGGTGTATAACTTAATGATTCAATATTTTATAGGTTATATTCCATTTAAAATTATTGCAGCTTGAACTTGCCACACACTGATAACTAATATTTTACATAGTACTTACATTCTATCAGGTATTGTAGGTAATCTAGAGATGATTTGTTGGGCTTCCCTAGTGGTTCAGATGGTAAAGAATCTGCCTGCAATGTGGGAAACTTGGGTTTGATCCCTGGGTTGGAAAGATCCCCTGGAGAAGGAAATGGCAACCCACTCCAGTATTCCTGCCTGAAATATTCCATGAACAGAGGAGCCTGGCTACATCCACAGGGTCACAAAGAGGCAGACAGGACTGAGCTACTTACACTTTCACTTTCTTTTCAGAGATGATTTAAAGTGTATAGAAGAGTGTATGGATTATATGCAAATGTTTACCTTATTCCACAAGAGACTTGAACATTCATGGGTTTTGGGGTCCGTAGGGCTGTCTTGGAACCAATTTCCTTTAGATATGGAGGGATGGGTCTTCTCAGGTGGCAACAGAAGTGAAGAGTCTGCCTGCCAATGCAGGAGACATGAGAGACACAGGTTTGATCCCTGGGTCAGGAAGATTCCCTAAAGGAAGGCTGGCAACCTAATCTGGTATTCTTGCCTGGAGAAGCCCATGGACAGAAGAGCCTGGTGGGCTACAGTCCATAGGGTCACAAAGAGTCAGACATTACTGAAGTGACAGCACACACATGCACACATGGAGGGATGTATGTATAGGATTGAGAATTCAACCAAACTTTTAAATAAGAATGTTATCTTTAATTTTATATATTCAGAGCAGATAAATATTTTATCACATGAGATTATCATACCTTTGACATGCAATCTAGTAAAATATTGAATATGACAGAATGCTATAAACCAAACTGATGTATGAACATAAAAATAGTCTAAATGAGGGACTTTCTTGGTGGTCCAGTGGCTAAAACTCCATGCTCCTAATGCTGAGGGCCAGGGTTCAATTCCTGGTCAGGGAACTAGATATCCCACATGCTACAAGTAAGACCTGGCTAAGCCAAATAAATAAATTTTAAAAAAATCTAAATTAAATATAAGTAATTCAATACAGTATCATACTGAAAGAGTTCTGTGGTATGATTTTTAAATTTTTGATCTAGAATTGCAAGGATGACTGATGACAGGAAAAACCACTTACATGCTTTACTACATTAATAGATTAATGTAATCACTGAAGATATAAAAAGGCATTTGATAATTTCAACACTAAATTCTAATTAAGTTTAAAACTCTTCTGCATTTAAAATTAGAAAAAATCTTCTTATCATGAGAAAAAGATATATTTTAAAAATCAACAGCAAACGATACCTCATATGGAAACTCTTAAGAATATTTCTATTAAAATTAGGAAAAAAATATGGAAACCCATAATCACTGGTATAATTTTAATATGTCCTAATAATAGTCAACATGACAAGGCAAAAATAGAGTAAGATTGATGTTTTAAGAAGAGATAAAATGCATTATTTTCAGATAATGTATTTTCTTTACCCTCAAATTCAACAGTATATGTATTGCTGCAGACTTTCAGAAGGCAATTTATTTATGCTTATTCAAATAAAGAATACACAGTCAGTTTCTGTAGGCCTATTTGATAGATACTCATGGAATTATTAAAGAGCATATTGACAAGTATATTCATTTAAGCCAATAAAAAATCAGAGAAAATACTGAGTAAATAAATTAACGTGTCTATTTCATAGACTAATTTGTGTAAGCTGATCAGTCATGTCCAACTCATTGTGACCCCATGGACTGTAGCCTGCCAGGTTCCTCTGTCCATAGAATTCTCTAGCCAAGAATACTGGAATGGGTAGACATTTCCTTCTCCAGGGTAATCTCCCTGACACAGGTGTCAAACCTGGGTCTTCCACATTGCAGGAAGATTGTTTACTGTCTGAATCATTGACCACTTTTATAGTTTATTTAAAATATGAGTTGTTGCATCTCTGTACTGATGTGACAGATCATCATAAAGTGTTAAAACATTAAAAAGTATATATATATACACACACACACATAAAACATATAACCTATATAAAGGGGGTATACACTATATATATTGTTGAAGATTACATATATACTTGAAGATGACATATATAACATAGCTGATAAAAAGTAGATATACATTATATACAGATTGATGATTATATATATTATATATATGGTTGAAGATTAAATTATATATAAATATATATTCTAGAATAATGCAATTTTGTGTTTGATTCAACTCTACTTGTTGCACATTTACTGAAATCTTCATTAGACTAAGATATATTAGGATTCACACAACTGGAAAAAGTGATTCCTTTTCTCAAAAATTAGTTCTTAAAAATAGAAAGGTTATCAATGTTAGATAAATTTAGATGTTCAGTGAGTTGTCAGCTCAGTTCAGTCGCTCAGTCATGTCCGACTCTTTGCGACCCCATGAACCGCAGCATGCCAGGACTTCCTGTCCATCACCAACTCCCAAAGTTTACCAAACTCATATCCATTGAGTCAGTGATGCCATCTAACCATCTCATCTTCTGCTGTCCCCTTCTCCTCCTGCCTTCAATCTTTCCCAACATCAGGGTCTTTTCAAATAAGTCAGCTCTTCACATCAGGTGGACAAAATATTGGAGTTTCAGCTTCAACATCAGTCCTACCAATGAACACCCAGGACTGATTTCTTTTAAAATGGACTGGTTGGATCTCCTTGCAGTCCAAGGGACTCTCAAGACTCTTCTTAAACACCACGTTCCAAAAGCATCAATTCTTCTGTCCACAGCTTTCTTTATAGTCCAACTTTCACATCCAAAAATGACTACTGGAAAAACCATAGCCTTGACTAGATGACTTTTGTTGACAAAGTAATGACTCTACTTTTTAATATGCTGTCTAGGTTGGTCATAACTTTCCTTCCTAGGAGTAAGCGTCTTTTAATTTCATGGCTGCAATCACCATCTGCAATGATTTTGGATCCCCAAAAATAAACTTTCCACTGTTTCATATCTATTTCCCATGAAGTGATGGGACGGGGTGCCATGATCTTAGTTTTATGAATATTGAGCTTTAAGCCAGCTTTTTCACTTTCTTCTTTCACTTTCATCAAGAGGCTCTTTAGTTCTTCTTCACTTTCTGCCATAAGGCTGGTATCATCTGCATATCTGAGGTTATTGATATTTCTCCCAGCAATCTTGATTTCAGCTTGTGCTTCTTCCAGCCCAGCATTTCTCATGATGTACTCTGCATATAAGTTAAATAAGCAGGGTGATAATATACAGGCTTGACATTCTCCTTTTCCTATTTGGAACCAGTCTGTTGTTCCATTTCCAGTTCTAACTGTTGCTTCCTGACTTGCATACAGGTTTCTCAAGAGGCAGGTCAAATGGTCTGGTATTCCTGTCTCTTTCAGAATTTTCCACAGTTTATTGTTATCCACACAGTCGAAGGCTTTAAAGCAGAAATAGATGTTTTTCTGGAACTCTGTTGCTTAACTGATGATCCAGCAGATGTTGGCAATTTGATCTCTAGTTCCTCTGACTTTTCTAAAACCAGCTTGAACATCTGGAAGTTCATGGTTCACGTATTGCTGAAGCCTGGCATGGAGAATTTTGAGCATTACTTTACTAGTGTGTGAGATGAGTGTAATTGTGTGGTAGTTTGAGCATTCTTTGTCATTGCTTTTCTTTGGGATTGGAATGAAGACTGACCTTTTCCAGTCCTGTGGCCACTGCTGAATTTTCCAAATTTGCTGACATATTGAGTGCAGCACTTTCATAGCATCATCTTTTAGGATTTGAAATAGCTCCACTGGAATTCCATCACCTCCACTAGCTTTGCTCGTAGTGATACTTTCTTTTTTTTTTTTTTTTATTAGTTGGAGGCTAATTACTTCACAACATTTCAGTGGGTTTTGTCATACATTGATATGAATCAGCCATAGATTTACACGTATTCCCCATCCCGGTCCCCCCTCCCACCTCCCTCTCCACCCGATTCCTCTGGGTCTTCCCAGTGCACCAGGCCCGAGCACTTGTCTCATGCATCCCACCTGGGCTGGTGATCTGTTTCACCATAGATAGTATACATGCTGTTCTTTTGAAATATCCCACCCCCACATTCTCCCACAGAGTTCAAAAGTCTGTTCTGTATTCTGTGTCTCTTTTTCTGTTTTGCATATAGGGTTATCGTTACCATCTTTCTAAATTCCATATATATGTGTTAGTATGCTGTAATGTTCTTTATCTTTCTGGCTTACTTCACTCTGTATAAGGGGCTCCAGTTTCATCCATCTCATTAGAACTGGTTCAAATGAATTCTTTTTAACGGCTGAGTAATATTCCATGGTGTATATGTACCACAGCTTCCTTATCCATTCATCTGCTGATGGGCATCTAGGTTGCTTCCATGTCTTGGCTATTATAAACAGTGCTGCAATGAACATTGGGGTGCATGTGTCTCTTTCAGATCTGATACTTTCTAAGAGCCAGTTGACTTCACATTCCAGGATGTCTGGCTCTAGATGTGTGATCACACCATCGTGATTATTTGGGTCGTGAAGATCTTTTTTGTATAGTTCTCCTGTGTATTCTTGCCACCTTTTCTTAATATCTCCTGCTTCTGTCAGGTCCATACCATTTCTGTCCTTTTTTGAGCCGATCTTTGCATGAAATGTTCCCTGCTATCTCTAATTTTCTTGAAGAGATCTCTAGTCTTTCCAATTCTATTGTTTTCTTCTGTTTCTTTGCATTGATCACTGAGGAAGGCTTTCTTATCTCTCCTTGCTATTCTTTGTAACTCTGCATTCAAATGTGTGTATCTTTCCTTTTCTCCTTTGCTTTTTGCATCTCTACTTTTCACAGATATTTGTAAGCCCTCCTCACACAGCCATTTTGCTTTTTTTCATTTCTTTTTCTTGGGGATGGTCTTGCTCCCTGTCTCCTGTACAGTGTCACGAACCTCTGTCCATAGTTCATCAGGCTCTCTGTCTATGATTTCTCACTTCCACTGTATAATCATAAGGGATTTGATTTAGGTAATACCTAAATGGTCTAGTGGTTTTCCCTACTTTCTTCAATTTAAGTCTGAATTTGGCAATAAGGAGTTCACGATCTGAGCCACAGTCAGTGGCTTGTTTTCAGCCACAGTCCTGGTCTTGTTTTTGCTGACTGTACAGAGCTGCTCCATCTTTGGCTGCAAAGGATATAATCAGTCTGATTTCGGTGTTGACAGTCTGGTGATGTCCATGTGTAGAATCTTCTCTTGTGTTGTTGGAAGAGCATGTTTGCTATGACCAGTGTGTTCTCTTGGCAAAACTCTATTAGCCTTTGCCCTGCTTCATTTTGCACTCCAAGGCCAAATCTGCCTGTTACTCCTGGTGTTTCTGGAGAAGGCAATGGCAACCCACTCCAGTACTCTTGCCTGGAGAATCCCATGGACAGAGGAGCCTGGTAGGCTCCAGTCCATGGGGTCACTAGGAGTCGGACACGACTGAGCGACTTCACTTTCACTTCACTTTCATGCGTTGGAGAAGGAAATGGGAGCCACTCCAGTGTTCTTGCCTGGAGAATCCCAGGGTCGGGGAGCCTGGTGGGCTGCCGTCTATGGGGTCTCCCAGAGTTGGACACGAATGAAGCGACTAGCAGCAGCAGCAGCCAGGTGTTTCTTGACTTCCTACTTATGCATTCCAGTCCCCTGTAATGAAAAGGACATCTTTTTGGGGTGTTAGTTCTGAAAGGTCTTGTAGGTCTTCATAGAACCGTTCAACTTCAGCTTCTTCGTTAGTTCTTGGGGCATAGACTTGGATTACTGTGATATTGAATGGTTTGCCCTGGAAACGAACAGAGATCATTCTGTCGTTTTTGAGATTGCATCCAAGTACTGCATTTTGGACTCTTTTGTTGACTACTATGTGGTGAGTGTAATCCTGTTAAAATTAGAAATATGTAGATTTTATACTTTGGATATGTTTTAATGATGGGTTGAAGTAACAATAGAAAACAATTCTTAAAATTTTAATCAATATTTTTAAGTGATTTTATGGAAACTATCACATTGAGCTATGGACTAGTGACTTTTAGATGATATGTTATTAATTAAGGGTCTTACAACTAATCTTTTAACCAAGGAACAAACAGTTTTAGATTGATACTCCCACAGTAAATAGTTTACCCTGGATTTCTCTATTTTTCATACAATATTCAGAAAATATAGTTTCCAAGAGAGAATAATTTGCATAATACAGAGGCTTGTGTTAATCATCTTCATTTTATGAAGCAACATATATATTGAGACATTTTATAAAAAGGGGATTACATATTCATAGCAAAGAAGCTCCTTAATCAATGTTAACACATTAAATTATAAAATGTAGTTCTCATTTTAAACAATCACTAAACATACAGTATATTTATAAAGGCTTAAATCATTTTTATTTCCCATTCTAGCAAATTTTTCAGAGGAATCATTGAAAACATCTTTGTATCTAAGATATCAAACTGTAAAAGAGTAAATGAAAACCTCCTAATATACTTCAGGAAATAGGAAGCTCAAAGGTCTACAGTCTTAAAAAACAAATTGGGTAGTGGGCTTGGAAAGAGGAAAGGAAGGAGGGAGAAAAAGAGAGAGACAGATAAAACAATGTGCTGGACTACGCCCATCTTCATTTGCAGTTAAGTGTTTGGTTGTCAGTCTCAGAGTCAAATGATAAAGTGAAGCATACTTTTCAATGTTGCTTTCTAACTTCATGGATTCATCTGCATTGCACAAACACATCAGGTTCAAAGAACTATAAATTGAATGATACTCTCATTGTTGAAAATAGAATAAAGGGAGAAGGGAAACACATTTTTATTATTTATCCAACTAAACAGCAGGTTCATGTTGATATTTTTAAGAATGTCTTTTCCTCTGACTTCAGTAAAGCAAGCCATTTATTTGATTCATTGCTGACAAGAGCATTTCTCTAGAGATAATTCTCTTCCTCTGGATATAGAGCAATATGTTTTCAATCCATTGTGCACTTTCTCTAACAACCCAGAATTTATTTTTCACCTGTTACTCCTAGGATGCAAGTAGCTATTTTCTATAACTATATAAGGTTATGGGGTGCCTACAGGGCCAGTGGTTAATGCCAATCAAACTATTTCATGGTGTCCATATGTCTAAGGTATTATCTGGATATGAACACTTGGAAAAATAATTTTAAAAGAAGAAGGGAAATGATATCAATTGTAAAAAATTTAGCAAATCCTGAATACGGTCTATGTATTTAGGTTGAGGTCTATGTCTTTAGGTTGAGGATGAGTTCAGGCTATGTTCAGTTTATGAAATATAAACTGATAGAACTCACTTCACATGTGATGGTGTCTGTCGGTTCAGACTGCTAACAGATTACGACAAACTGGAGAGGTAAAACAACAAACATTCATTTTTCACAGTTCCGGAGGCTTGGATATTCAGGATCAAGGTGCCAGCAGATCTACTGTTTGGGGGAAACTTCTTGTTTTGAAGATGACCTTTTTCTCATCCTCTCCTTAATATGATGGAGAGCAGAGAGAGGAAGCAAACTTTTTGGCTCTTGAGAGCATTAATCCCATCATGGGGTTCCACCTTCATGACCTCTTCTAATCCTCATTAGCTCCCAAAGGCCTCCCCTCCTAATACTACCACATGCAGTTTGGTTGCTCAGTCGTGTCCGACTCTTTGACCCCATGACTGCAGCACACCAGGCCCCCCCGTCCATCACCAACTCCTGGAGTTTACAGAAACTCATGTTCATTGAGTCGGTGATGCCATCCAACCATCTCATTCTCTGTTGTCCCCTTCTCCTCCTGCCTTCAATCTTTCACAGCATCAGGGTCTTTTCCAAAGAGTCAGTTTTTTGCATCAGGTGGCCAAAGTATTGGAGTTTCAGCTTCAGCATCAGTCCTTCCAATGAATATTCAGGACTGATTTCCTTAGAATGAGTTGGTTACCTCTTGCTGTCCAAGGGACTCTCAAGAGTCTTCTCCAACACCACAGTTCAAAAGCATCAGTTCTTTGGCACTCAGCTTTCTTTATAGTCCATCTCTCACATCCTTACATGACTACTGGATAAATCATAGCCTTGACTAGATGGACCTTTATTGGCAAAGTAATGTCTCTGGTTTTTAATAGTCTGTCTATGTGGGTCGTAACTTTTCTTCCAAGGAGCAAGCATCTTTTAATTTCATGGCTGCAGTCACCATCTGCAGTGATTTTGGAGCCCCCAGTAATAAAGTCTCACACTGTTTCCACTGTTCCCCCATCTATTTGCCATGAAATGATGGGATCAGATGCCATGATCTTAGCTTTCTGAATGTTGAGTTTTAAGCAAACTTTTTCACTCTCCTCTTTCATTTTCATCAAGAGGCTCTTTAGTTCTTCTTTGCTTTCTGCCATAAGGGTGGTGTTGTCTGCATATCTGAGGTTATTGATATTTGTCCCAGCAATCTTGATTCCAGTTTGTGCTTCATCCAGCCCAGCATTTCTCATGATGTACTCTGCATATAAGTTAAATAAGCATGGTGACAATATACAGCCTTGACGTACTCCTTTCCTAATTTCAAACCAGTCTGTTGTTCCATGTCCAGTTCTAAATGTTGCTTCTTGAGCTGCATACAGATTTCTCAGGAGGCAGGTCAGGTGGTCTGGTATTTTCATCTCTTGAAGAATTTCTCACAATTTGTCAGGATCCACACAGTCAAAGGCTTTGGCACAGTCAATAA
Source organism: Cervus canadensis (assembly GCF_019320065.1). NCBI lineage: Eukaryota > Metazoa > Chordata > Mammalia > Artiodactyla > Cervidae > Cervus > Cervus canadensis. The sequence continues at coordinate 39,285,339 of NC_057399.1, read as the reverse complement.
AACAGAAGTAGATGTTTTTCTGGAACTCTTTTAATTTTTCAATGACCCAGCAGATGTTGGCAATTTGATCTCTGGTTCCTCTGCCTTTTCTAAAACCAGCTTGAACATCTGGAATTCACGGTTTACGTACAGTTGAAGCCTGGCTTGGAGAATTTTGAGCATTACTTTGCTAGCGTGTGAGATCAGTGCAATTGTGCAGTAGTTTGAGCATTCTTTGTCATTGCTTTTCTTTGGGATTGGAATGAAGACTGACCTTTACCAGTCCTGTGGCCACTGCTGAGTTTTCAAAGTTTGCTGGCATATTGAGTGCAGCACTTTCACAGCATCATCTTTGAGAATTTGAAATATCTCAACTGGAATTCCATCACTTCCATTAGCTTTGTTCATAGTGATGCATCCTAAGGCCTACTTGAGTTTGCATTCTAGGATGTCTGGTTTAGGTAAGTGATCATAACATTGTGATTATCTGGGTCATGAAGATCTTTTTTGTATAGTTCTTCTATGTATTCTTGCCACCTCTTCTTAATATCTTCTGCTTCTGTTAGTTCCATACCATTTTTGTCCTTTGTTGAGCTCATCTTTACATGAAATGTTCCCTTGCTATCTCTAATTTTCTTGAAGAGATCTTTAGTCTTTCCCATTCTATTGTTTTGCATTGATCACTGAGGAAGGCTTTCTTATCTCTCGTTGCTATTCTTTGGAACTCTGCATTCAAATGTGTGTATCTTTCCTTTTCTCTTTGCCTTTTGCTTCTCTTCTTTTCATAGCTATTTGTAAGGCTTTATCAATAGCTATGTGTAAGCATTTAGCTAACACAATTTATTTGCAACTACCTTTTGGTCCCTGTTACCCGACTATTGGTTTCCTCATGCCAGTATACACAGAAGATTGCAGAGAGATATAAATATTTACTATAGTTGTCAAATGTATTCATATCCCATTTGTATCTTTAAGATTACTATTAAGTGTAAACTGTATCAAGTTTGTGTGCAACATAGTCATGTATGCAGAATGACAGAACACTTTATTTGTCATCTTTTACTGAAAAAAGCAAAGGAAACTTCAACTAGCTAGATACCCTAAATGTATGAGAAGGAAGCCATTAAATAACTGGACAGTAGGAGTCTTTGACAATTTATGTTTTACCTCTAGCTTTATACTATTTTGTAACAATAAGACTATTCAATATAAAGATTTGTATAAAGTAAGAACATGACCCAGTGCAAATTTCTCCTTGAATTAAATATTTCAAGTGCATTTTCTGCAGTGTCAGGAAAGAAAAAGCTGCTAACAAATCAGGTCTTATCTACCTGGAAGATACAGAACATATGTAGAGATTTGTGATGCCCCGTGTTTAGATTGTATGATTACAAAGCACCATTACATTAAACTATTTTTGTGCAGTAAATGAAGAAAAATAAGTACAGGCTAATTTGACATATGTATGACCCATATTATTTATTGCTCAAAATAGATTAATAAATTGTCATTAATCACATATGTTGGCGATATGCTGTGGGAAGTATTAGAACTATGGTATAAATAAAGTAAATGTATTAAATGAAGAAACATTTTTGAATGAATATAAATCCTAATGAAGTAGAATGAGCTCAGAAAGGAGGCCTGCATTTGAGTGTAGAGTCATAGACTTGTTTTCTGCCTCAACATGTACCATCATCTAATCTTTCAATACCTTATTTTCCCTTTTATTTTTTACATTGGAGTTTGGTCTGATTATTTCTAGAACACTTTATGTGTTAATACTTCTCATGATTATAACTGCACAAATGAAAAATCCTATCCTCAAATACTATTACTTAGGCAAATCTGAAGAGAATATTTTTGTATGTTTTATTGAATGCTTATAGCTCAAATTTTCAAAAATTAAAAAGTCTGTTTAACCAGCAGCCAGATTAAGATAGAGAATATTTCCAGAGTTCTCCTACTATTGCTCCACTTAGTCACTACATCCCCAAACTAAATAATATGATAAGCTTTATCATCATAAATTTGTTTTTTAAAAGTAATACATCTGACTTTTTGCACTTAACATGATGATAATTGCTATTCATTTATTTTTTTACATATTGTGTTTTTCATTCTTATTACTGTATGTTATTGACTACATTTTTTAATCTGTATATTTGTACATGCATATATTTTTACTAGGTCATGTTCTTAGTGATACAAACCTTTATATAAAATAGTTAGAATAATATACAGTGACATATCTATATTAATATGAGTTTGTGTTCTTTACCAGTGAGTTAGTGGTAAAAAACACTCCTGCCAATGCAGGAGATGCAGGTTTGATCCCTGGGTCAGGAAGATACCCTGGAGAAAGAAATGGCAAGCCACTCCAGCCTGGCGAGCTACAATCCACGGGGTCACAAAAGAGTCTGACATGACTTAGCAACTAAACAAGAACAGAATATATACATATAAACAATAATTCATACATATAAACAACCACATAATATACACATATATACTTATATATATTCACTCATGTAACATAAACCTATATATATACATATAACTGTATAGACATATAACTGTCTATTTAATATGTGTGTGTGTTGTATGTATATTGATCCATTCTAGTGTTCATGGAGATGTGAACCCTGCCTAGCTCTCTAGTTTGGGCTGTTATAAAGAGTGTTACTGAGAATATTCTCATATCTCTTCTGCTAGGAATGCTTTTTGGATCATAGAATAATCAAACCTTTATTATATAATGCTAAATAGTTTCCCCCAAAAGGTTTATCAGTGCATATTCTCATCAGAATTATAGTATAAAGCTGCTTTTCATTATTGTCAAGATAAAATATTGACTTTAACAGTTTTTGGCATCCTGGTATGTGTGGCAGTATTTCTTTGTGATTTTGATTTGCATTTTCCTGTTCAGTAACAGAGATGAAGAAATGTTCATATGTTTATTGGACATTTTACTTTCCTGTTTTGTGAAATCTGTATTTAATTCTTTAAGTATTTTTAAATTATTGATATTTAGAAATTCCTTACTAACACCAGTCAATTGTTAGATCTATGTATTGTACATAAGTATGTAGTCCCATATATTTATATTCTCTTGATTGGTATTTGAATGAACATAATTTTAAAAATAATGAATTTTTTCCAAAATCTGGTCCACTGGTCATTGTAGTGAACTGTGTATTTCCATTTTGTATCTATTAGGGAGAGAAAATGGCAAATATACTTCTTCTAATAGTTTTTTTAAATAAGATTATTTTGTTGTTTTTATAGATAGACCTATATATTGTCATTGTATACTTTAAACTGCCAGAAGAAAAAAATTTATTTCATAATAAAAACAAACTTCATTTGATATGAAGAATAATGAATAAATTGTTAATTGCAAAATTACTTTCTCTCAAGATGTACTATGAAATTTGAGGAGCAAGTTATCATCAATAAATTGCTTTAAGTAATTTGAACTAGACAGAGTTTATCAAACTCTTAATTGATAAGTTGGTATTGTAGACTACAAAAAAGCAATTTATTTAAAAAACTTTAGGTAATTATCGATTTCAGGCTATGTTAGATGCTGAAATAATTTTTCTGTATAGTACATAAGTAGCATAAACCTGTCATATGGAAAAATTTGATATTGTATAGTAACCTTTTAAAAATATTTTTGTTTTCTTAATGAAGTTAATGACAAAAAATGTGGAAATTTATATAATACTGAGTTTTATGCATGGTGCTTTGGGCTACAGAGAAAAGTCCTTTAGCCACCTATTTTTTAGGTGAGAGGTAATTAGTTCTTAAAAACTAAATCTGCCAGGAAATCTTTCTAAAATTGATTCTGAATAATGATCTACACACTTTCATCCTTAGTGTCTGGACATGACTGGCAGTATCTCTGAACTTTGCATTACCACAAGACAACCTAACTCATTCTCCAAACTTTACCTTTCCTCTCCTCTATTAAAGATTAGGTCAACACTTTCTTTAACAAGCCAACAAATCACATCCTCAAAAGAGAGTCCTTAACATCAAATTATATTTACTAATTGTTAATTCAACTAGAAATTCAAAACCAAAAAGCAAGTTAATGAGGCATAATATTTTAGGAGTGTCAGACTGAGAACACAAAAATTACATTTTATGTAGTATGTGTGTTAGCTGATTACATAGCTTTAGATAATAAACTTGAGACTTTGGTGATGACATAAGTTAATGTAAATAATATCTCCATGTATATATCACACTGAAAATATTTTTTACTATCTACTTGTTATTTAATCTATAATAATGACCACTTCTCCACTTTTTTCCTCAACTTTTCACTCTCTTTTCTTCATTTATCTTCTCTTCTCTTCCTGAACAATTTCAACATTTGCTGTTGTGTTAGTCGCTCAGTCATATCTCACTTTTTGTAACTCCATGGACTGTAGCCTGCCCGGCTCCTCTGTCCATGGAATTCTCTAGGCAAGGGTACTGGAGTAGTTTGCCATTCCCATCTCCAGGGGATCTTCCCGACCCAGGGATCGAAGTCAGGTCTCCCGTGTGGCAGGCAGATTCTTTATCATCTGAGGCACCAGGGAAGCCCAGTTTCAACAAAAATCCATTCAATGGTGCAGATAGACACAAGCATGCATGCCAGAAGTTGGGGATGAGGGATCCGATGGCTTGAAACTGGGAGTTAGAATCTAAATAAGATGAAGGTGGAATCCATACAGGAGGCCACTTAACATAGGAAGTCAGAGCTCATATGGGGATGATTCAGAACAAAAGTCACAGTCTAAGCAGATTGAAGAGAAAACCTGCATAGTGGGATGGTTGTAGCCTAAGCAGGGTGATGGAGGCACTTTGGGGGGATAAAATTGATACTAGAGAAAGGAGATTCACAGAGAGATTGATTAAAAGAGCAAATGGTTATGAATAAGGGCTCTATAATATCATACTTTCAGGGTGATATGGTTACATATGTGAAAAGAGAGAAAACAGTTTAAAATCTGTACTATTGTGCTAAATTGGAAGTATAGATCTAAACTCATGGTTTGAAATATACAGAGAAGTAAATACAGGTATAAATTGCTGTTGTGTATGCATAGTTCTTTGCAGTGGTAGAATATAGGAGGAGCAGCACCATCACAGTGATGCGTATCTCTAACATCTAGGTATTTTGAATTCTAAAGAACATAAACAGGGGCAAAGATTCCTCTTTTGAAAATGACTGACTGAGTGACTGGGAAAGGTACATATAAGATGAACCTGAAGCATCTGTTTGTACCAGAGATCAATAAAGTGCTCAACAAACAATGGGGATGTGTCAAGAAGACATAGAAACAGGCCAATAAGATGTCTTCTTATTGGCCAAATCTTGGACAATTTGAGCATCAGAGTAAAATTTCAATAATGGTTTTAGCATGTTTAATATCTACCCATGAATCAACACAGATACAAATAAATCAATGAATAACTGAAATTTGAAAGAGAAGCAGGATATATCAAATTACATTGATAATGGGTAAAAATGAGGGAGATCTTAAAAGGGGAAAGAAGATACATGTGTTTTGAAGAATGGAAGTGACTACAAATTCTAAAATTAATATTAAAACTATTCCAAAAACTTTTCCCAGTGCTATATTAATAGTGAAGTGACTCGCTCAGTCGTGTCCGACTCTTTGTGACCCATGAACTGTATAGTTGTGGTGGCTTAGTCGCTAGGTCATTTCCGACTCTTGTGACCTCATGGACTGTAGCCGGCCAGGCTCCTCTGTCCATGGGATTCTCCAGGCAAGAATACTGGAGTGGGTTTCCTTCTCTAAGGGATCTTCCCAACCCAGGGATGGAACCCAGGTCTCCCTTATTGCAGGAGGATTCTTTACCAGCTGAGCCACAAGGGAAGCCCAAGAATACTGGAGTGGGTAGCTTACCCCTTCTCCAGCAGATCTTCCTTCCCAGGGATTGAACTGGGGTCTCCTGCATTGCAGGCAGAATCTTTACCAACTGTGCTATCAGAGAAGCCGACACAATAACAGTGTTATTAATCAAATATTTTGTGTCAGGAACTGTGGTTAAATTCATGTATAACTTTATCCTGTGAAACAACAGAAGAGATTACAGTTACCATCATCTCGCTCATCTGTAAAGATGAGGAAAGTGAGGACAGAAATTGAAGTACTTATATAATAAGTACATTATATAATGTATACTATATACATTATACATTACATGGTTTACTGTGCTCTATCGTATTGTTCTCTATCTCAAAAACATCATTTGTAGCTTCTTGCTACTACTTTGTGCTTTATTGTAAGGATATACCAGCTGAGAGGTTCTCTATTTGTAAATTGCCTTTTTTAAAACCTTTCTTAGAATATTGAGGAATGCAAATAAGTCTGGGTAAAGAAAACCATCTATGTCTAATGATGTCATTATTTTCGTAAAAGGTATGTTTGAGACTTTTCTTTTTTAGAGTTCCTGGTTTGACTTAATATATGACTGGATTGGGAAATTGCAAAGTGATTTATAACATATTTTATCGCATTTGATTCTCCATGAATAACTCAGCACAAGTGTTACTTTTGCTGATAAGAACCCTTTTTATTTTTCTATTGCCTAGTCTGGGAAAACAGATTGTTGAATATATTGAAGAAAACATACTTTAAAATCTCAAAATACGTTTCCCTATGCAAAGTATGAAAAAACTCTAAATCTTTATGTACTAGGTTAAAAGTAATAACCACCTAAGGTAGAAGTGTGGATGTTAATATTCTAACATTTCTGGTATATATTATAACCTCTTCTAACATTTACTTTCTATTAAATTAAACTTTATCAGCAATGTAATTTGAATATTATTTATTTGAATATTATTTGTATATTGGCTTGTGAACTGGATTTCTGTTGTGTTTACTTATGGTTTGTATGGAAGAACTAAATGCCTGGTAAAGTAGTATTTATTCAAAATAGGAAAAAAAATGTAATAGCAGATGAAGGAAAACTTCATCTAAATAATAAAGATCAGAAGAGTTTCCTCATGATGAGGTGATAAAGGTTTAGTCATATCGAGACTAAATGTCTTTCTTGCTGTTTATGTCTAACAAGCTATAAGTGTGAACTTCTTGGATAGGTGAAGCAGGATTGAGTTGAAGGTGATGACAGTTCTGTGTTTATAAGATATTCATGACCAAGAAAATGAGATGAATGTATCCTTAACCTTAAAATAATTCACTGTATTGTAGGTGTGCTTTAAGTCCTTTCATACAAAGAATACTGATTGGGTCTTTTCAAGTAAATGTGTTAGTAAACCATTTGAACATGCAGTTATGAATCAAGTTTAACTTTAGAATAAATGGATATTTTTGTGTTTAGAAAAATTAGTAGCCACCTAAGGACCTTCCAAATTTCAAAGTCAAGAAGCTATGATATTCAGATTTTCCTCTAGATAATGAGATTTGATATGTTTTCTTTTAGACATTTTGGCACACATGTCATTTGCCAACAGTATAGGATAGATAGATGGGCATATAAATCAACTTGCTAGAGCTACTAATATTGTAGGTGTGCTTTAATATTCTTTTCATGCAAAGAATACTGATTCAATGTCTATCTAATCTATCTATAATGACTTTTGTTGTTTCCACGCTCTGGTTGATATTGATACCATCTACAACTTCTTTGCATTTTAGCCATTTTAGTAAATGAATAGCAGTACTATATTGTGTTAATTTGCATTTCAATGATGTTAGAGTTGAGCTGTTTTTATTTATTGACTTCTTTCATATCATCATTTGTGAAATTTCTGCCTGAGTCATTTATCTATCTTTCTGTTGGACTGTCTACTTTTTAAAATAGATTTGTAATAGCTTTTGTTGTGGGCCTGAATACTTAGATCAACATTTCAATTAAATTTGAATAAATTTAATTCCAATTAATTTTATTGTATCCTATTTATCAAAGCTCCCTATGATTATCTAACTGCCATATTTTTAAACATTAATAAGCATATACTATTCCCCATTAAATTAAATATACATAATGACCAATAGTCACTAAAATTGTTTCAAATGGCTTTTCCTTCAATTTTATCTGTGTAAAGTATGACATGGACTAGATTATGTCATAGAGCAGAGTCACTGCTAAATTGGCTATTTTCTCTTACAATTAAGCCAGATAATGTATTGTAGATTGTAGATGAGGATGATTGAATGTGAAATCAAGATTTAAGAGTTCCTGGACTAAGTAATCACTGCAAGAAGCTATGGTACTCAGATTTTCCTCTAGATAAATAAGTCTCTCTCTTTTTCTCTCTTTCACACACACACACATATATACATATAATATATATGCTAAATATTTTTTCAAATATATATGCACATATTTAGGAGAGACTTTGTATGTAAATTATATCTGTAAAATTATAATATGTCAATTATAATAATGTAATGATATGATAAGTACATATAAATATATATTTGTAATATATACATATTTATAAATAAACAAATATATGAATATATTATATAAATATAAATAAATATATAAAAATAAATATATACATATAAAATATATATAGTATATATATAATTTCTCCCCTGAACTAAAACTTCAGGTATCCATCCTCCAGATACCCAGCACGCAACTTAATCTCTCCATGTCTAAAACAGAAATGTTGATTTTTTTTTTTCCTATTCTCCCCTAGTCTGTCATATCCTTCCTTTTTTTCTACATTAGCAATTGGCACTTCCTCCCATTCCATTGCTTAAGACAGAACCCTTTCACTTATTCTGATTCTTCCTTTTGACTGTATATCCAAAATGAAGTTCTAAATTTCCCCAGTTTTCACCTTTTACACGACCATTGTTCTAGACTAAACAATATTCATCTCTACCAAGATTTTAGAGCTTTCTAACTGGTTTCTCTGTTCCATTCTTACTGCTGGATGTTCACCAGGTGACTGCAGTGGTCTTTCACAAAGTAAATCGTATCACATCACTTCTTTGCTTAAACTCTCCAGTAATGTCTTATTCCACTATGAATATGATCCAAATGCCTTCCCTCAGTGGATCTGATGCACTGCTGGACTTGGACCTCATCTCACTTAATTTGGACTGAGTAGGATTGACTTACCTACCTCCCTAATTCTTGACACCAGATAATTTGTCACCAGCATAGCTTAAGTGACTCTTTTTCCCAGTTAGCCCCTCTGTTTCTATCTCCTCTATCAGGAAACCTAACTCCTTATTATTATTCCCTGATTTTGAGACCCTTATCTTTCCCTTCTTGTTTTCTAGGCATCAGAAACAAGGTTGTTTACATTTTCTTTCAATTCATGTTTCCATTTCTCTTAAGGGCATTTATTTTTTGTTTGGTTCCCATTTTTGTCTTCTTTGTTGATTCTCTAGAGAAGGGAAATTTCCTCTTCATACCTAAATCAAACTTCCTCAGTGTTACTTGTTTATTTCTATTTTTCTCATCTCAAAAATTTTGTGAAGAAATATTTCTAGTCAATGATTCTAGAAAATATCAACATTCTTGGCTTTAATAATATTAGGTTGGTTTTAATTATAAAAATTTTTATACATTTAATTATATAAGCAGTTCATTTGGATTTTTCTATAACATCTTTGAAAACCTAAGTGAACTTTTTGGTCAACCAGATGTTTTGGTCTTGAGTTTTTAAGCAAAGCAAAATGCCTCTCTTCTTAGGGTGAACCCTTTTTCCTTGAAGATACTTTTTAAGCAGTTCAATTGCAGGAATCCAGTTTAAAGAAGTACATTTTCAAAATTCTCATACTGAATATGATTTTTAATTTTGTTTATGATTCTGACCATAAACATCCAACTGAAACCTTACTGTGTAAAACTCAGACCTAATATAGCAAAAGGGTAATAAAACTAAAAAACTGGGATGGGGAATACGTGTAAATCTATGGCTGACTCATATCAATGTATGACAAAACCCACTGAAATGTTGTGAAGTAATTAGCCTCCAACTAATAAAAAAAAAAAAAACTAAATAAAAGTCAACTTTTAAAGGACATATTAATAATAGTTATTAAGAAAAAGAGAAAATCAGATTTGCAGTCACCTGGATTGGGCAAATATTTTCTCTGCATTGTAATCTAAAGATAACTTATTTTTTTATGATTTAGTTTTATACTTATGAAATAAACAGAAAAAAAATCTAAACTATCTCCCAGTGTTTTTAGGATCAAAGAGATACTGTATGTGGTATTTTATGATGCTTACGAAGGAGGCATCTTGGAATGAGAAAGGCAGGACATAAATACTTATTCTGGTCCTTATTAAAGGTATGACTTTATTAAGCCCGCCATGCCTCATTTTCTTGTTGCAAAAATATGAATAACTGTAATTTGATATCCGAGATTATAGTTTTATAAAACAGCATCTTACATGGCAGGGATTCAATAAATTATAGTTATTAAATATTACTTTAAGAACTTATAAACAATTATAGAATATAGCATTGATAATTGCTATCATTATTTCATTCAAGTGCTAAGATGGAAGTTACTCTAAAAAAGTATTCATAATAAATATGCAAAAAGTGCTAATTAGGGTTCAGCCTAATTTTTCTTCTTTTCACCTCATTCTTCTGTCTTGGGAAAGGATCTACATTTGTTTTATAACATATATTTCATTTTTTTCATAACAATGACATTAAAATTGCTAATGATACTTGTGACACAGAAAAGTCCCTGCTCTGTTTTGAATGTTGTGTAGTTCTGATAAATCTTGTCATAAAAACGCAGTACATACTAATGTTTAAAGTGTATTGTTATAGTTCATGAGCAGAGTTCATGCCCTAATTTAGTTGTCTGGTTCTGCTTCTTATCAAAAAAGAATTACAACCGGTGTCAATAATAACTTTGCCTCAGTAAATCTTACATTATTGGGTTGTGTTAGAAATTTAAATCTGATTATTCCAGGAATACTTTGGAGATAAAAGTAATTAAGAGACTACTAGGTATCAATATTTATACAGAAACCTATAAGGATTAAAACTATTTAGTATTTACTATTGGTGCAACAATGGAAAAAAATAGATAAATATAACATAAAAGGACATTTGGAAATAACACATACATGGTCTCTTTTTATATCTAAGTTTATTTACAATATAATCACTATGTTGTACAGGTGAAACTATATTATATTTTAAATCAAATATTCTCAATTAAAAAGACCATCCTTATTCTAATGCACTATGATGTCCAACATTTGTATTTGTGTTCTTTTTGATAATAGTCATTCTGACAGATGTGAAGTGATATCTCACTGTAGTTTTGATTTACATTTCTCTGATAATTAACAATATTGAGCATCTTCTCCCATCCCTGTTGGGCATTTTATATATTCTTTGGAAAAATATTCATATCCTCTGCCCATTTTTTATCTTATCATTTGTTTTTGACACTGAGTTTTATGAGCTGTTTATATAATCTTAATATTAACCACTTATCAGGCATATTATCTGAAAATATTTTCTTGCACTCCATAGGACGTTGTCTTCTCATTTTGTCTGTGGTTTCCTTTGCCATGCAAAAGCATTTAGTAAAGTCATATATGGTTATTTGTGCTTTTGTTTCTTTCCCCTTTGGAGATGGGTCTAAAACAAATACTGCTGACATAAGTGTCAAAGTATGTTCTACTAATGTTTTCTTCTAGACATTTTATGATTTCATGTTTTACATTCAGGTTTAATCCATTTTGGATTTATTTTTGTGTAAAGTGATAGAGAATGTTCTAATTTCCTTCTTTTACATGTAGCTGTCCTCTTCTCTCAGCATTACTTACTTATTGATGATGTTTATTCTGTATTGTGTAGTTTTTCATTCTATGTTGTAGATTGACTACAAGTGCATGAATGTATCTGGTTTGTCTATTCTTTTCCATTGATCTATGTATCTGTTTTTGTATCATGCTGTTTTTAATACTATAGCTTTGTAGTATAATTTGAAGTTTAGGCGTGTGATACCGCTGTTATTTTTCCTCAAGATGACTTTGGCAATACAAGCCTTGTGATTCCATATACATTCAAAGATTATTTGTTCTAGTTCTGTGGAAAATATCATGGCTATTTCGGTAGAAATTACATTAAATCTGTAGATTTCAACCATGTCAATTCTTACAATACAAGAACCTAGGATATCTTTCACTTACTAGTATCATTTTCAAATTCTTTCATTAATGTTTTGTCTTTTAGAGTATAGGTTTTTACCTCCTTAATTAAGTTTATTCCTTATTCCTTTTGATGTGATTTTAAATGGGGCTGTTTTCTTGCTTTCTCTTTCTGATAGTTAATGATTAGCATATAGAAAGTAATACATTTCTGTATATTAATCTTTTATCCTTAAATGTTACTGAATTTATTAGATCTCACTGTTTTTGGTGGGGTGAGACTTCAGAATTTTACACACATAGTATCATTTTATCTACATAAAATAACAGTTTCACTTTTTTATTTCATATTCAGATGCAGTTTATTTCTTTTCTTTTTGTTGTTGTTGTTTGTTTGATTGCTGTGTCTGGGACTTCTGTTACAATGTTAGATAGAAGTGGGAGAGTGAGCTTCCTGGTCTTGTAAGCTTTATAGGAAAAGCTTTAAAGCTTTTAATCATGGACCATGATTTTAACTTTGGATTTGCCATAAATGGCCTTTATTTTGTTAATAGTGTTCACTCAATACTCATTAATTTGATGACAATATATATAATGAATGTATGTTCAATTTTTTCAGATACATTTTATGTGTTTATTGCGATGATGTGATTTTATCCTTATTTTGTTTAATGTAGTATATTACATCAATTGATTTGTGGGTATTAAAGTATCCTTGCTTCTCTGAAATAAATTCTACTTGATCATGATATTTGATCCATTTTATATATTGTTGCATTTGATTTGCTGATGTCTTGATGAATTCATCTATATTATATTGGCCTGTATTTGTGTTATTGTCATTACTGTCTTTGATAGTTTTAGTATCAGGATAATGTTGGCCTCAGAATGAATTTGGGAATGTTCCATTTTCTTCTGTTTTTTAAAAAAGTTTGTAAAGGATATGTAGTAGCTCTTCCTTATGTTTGGTAGGATTGCCCAGGTCTTTGAGCTTGATTGATCAGGGTTATTCAATTATAAATTCAATTCCACTATTAGTGATAATTTGTTCAAATTCTCTCTTCCTTCCTTACTCATTCTTGGATGGTTGTATGCTTCTAGAAATTAGTTCATTTCTTCTGGGTAGTCCAATTTTTTGCTATGTAACAGTTCTTAGTATCCTCTTAATGAATTTGTTTTTTTTTTTTTTTGTATCTCTATGATATCTGCTGTTATTTCTTCTCTTTCATTTTTTATGGTTTTTTTTTTTTTTGCATCCTTTCTCTTTTTTCCTTGATGAGCACATCTAAGGAAATACCAGTTTTGCTTATCTTAAAAACAACTCTTGGTTTCATTGATATTTTCTCTTTTTATTTATTTATTTTTCTAAATTATCTCTCTAATCTTTTATTATTTTCTTCATTCAGCTTTCTCTGGGCTTTAATTGTTTTTCTTTTTCTAGTTTCTTTATATGGCAGGTTAGAGTGTTTAAGATTTTTGTTCTTTCATGAGTTAGTCCTGTATTGTTATGAACTTCCTTCTTAGACTTGCTTTTGCTTGGTCCCATAGATTTTGGAAAGCTGCGTTTCCTTTTTCATTTGTCTCCAGACATACAATATCAACATACTGAAGAATGAAAGCCATATTATCATTTCAATCAGTTCAGTTCAGTCCCTCAGTTGTGTCTGACTCTTTGTGACCCCATGGACTGCAGCACGCCAGGCTTCCTTGTCCATCACCAACTCCCAGAGCTTACTTAAACTCATGTCCATCGTGTCAGTGACGCCATCTCACCATCTCATCCTCTGTTGTCCCCTTATAATCCCACCTTCAATCTTTCCCAGCATCAGGGTCTTTTCCAATGGGTCTGTTCTTCACAGCAGGTGGCCAAAGGATTGGAGTTTCAGCTTCAGCATCAGTCCTTCCAATGAACACCCAGGACTGATCTGCTTTAGGATGGACTGGTTGGATCTCCTTGCAGTCCAAGGAACTCCCATCTCAATAGATGTATCTCAATAGATGTAGAAAAAGTTCTTAAAAAAATCAACACTATTTGATTCAAAGCCCTTCAGAAAGTGAGCATAGAGGGACTGTATCTCAAGATAATAAAGGCCATAAATGATCAACCAAAGCTAACATCATACTCAACTCTGAAAAGTTAAATATAGTTCCTCTAAGATCAGGAGCAAAAGAAGGACGTCCAGTCTCACCACTTTTATTTACCATGTGTTCATCTTTACTAGTGGGTTTTCCCCCTTTCTTGTTCTTGTAGCTTTTTCTTTTCCACTTAGAAGAGATCCTTTAATATTTCTTTTAGGGTAGGTTTACTATTGATAAACTACTCTCGTTTTTTCTTGCCTGAGAAGTTCTTTATCTTTCCATTATTTCTAAATGATAATATTTATGGATAGAGTATCCTAGGTTGCAAATTTTCCCTTTCAATACTTTATATTTCCTTCTAGTATTTTTTTTTTCATTTCAGTTATTGTATTATTCAGCTCTGACTGGCTCGCTCTTCTCTCTTTATATTTTGCAGTTCTTTATTAAAATTCTCACTATATTCTTTCCTTTGTTCTTCTTGACAGAAATTCCTCATTCTTCTTTTTTTTCTTTAGTTTTTCTGTTTGTATGAAATGAAGAGAAACAGTTACCTCACTTGGCCTTAAAGTGGTATCCTTGTGCGGGAGCTCTCTTATATAGTCTATGTGTGCCCAGTTGCTTTGGTAGGAGAGCTGGATCTAATGTGAACATTAGTCATGTATGCCCCAAAGGTGTACTGGCAACCATCACCTTGGGAGGATGCAGGGATAGAGATGAAGAGGCGAGAGCCAAAGTCAGGGGTGCTCTGAGACTTCTTCTCTGCTCACTGGCCAAGTTCACTGTTCCACCCTACTGTGGCAAATTCTTAAAGAGATGGGATACCAGACCACCTTACCTACCTCCTGAGAAATCTATGTGTAGGTCAAGAAGCCACAGTTAGAAACAGACATGGAACAGACTGGTTCCAAATCAGGAAAGAAGTCCATCAAAGCTATATATTGTCACCCTGCTTATTTAATTTATATGCAGAGTACATCATGAGAAACGCTGGGCTGCATGAGGCACAGCTGAAATCAAGATTGCCAGGAGAAATATAAATAACATCAGATATGCAGATGGCACCACCCTTATGGGATAAAATGAAAAAGAACTAGAGAGCCTCTTGATGAAAGTGAAAGAGGAGAGTGAAAATGTTGGCTTAAAACTCAACATTCAGAAAACAAAGATCATGGTATCTGGTCCCATCACTTCATGACAGATAGATGAGAAAACAATGGAAACAGTGAGAGACTTTATTTTTTTGGACTCCCAAATCACTGCAGATGGTGACTGCAGTCATGAAATTAAAAGACACTTGTTCCTTGGAAGAAAAGCTATGACCAACCTAGACAGCATATTAAAAAGCAGAGATATTACTTTGCCAATAAAGGTCTGTCTAGTCAAAGCTATGCTTTTTCCAGTAGCCATGTATGGGTGTGAGAGTTGGATTATAAAGTAAGCTATGCACTGAAGAATTGGTGCTTTTGAACTGTGGTGTTGCAGAAGGCTCTTGAGAGTCTCTTGGATCAAGGATATCTAACCAGTCTATCCTAAAGGAAATCAGTACTGAATGTTCATTGGAAGGACTGATGCTGAAGCTGGAGCTCCAATCCTTTGGCCACCTGATGTGAAGAACTGACTCACTGGAAAAGACCCTGATGCTGGGAAAGTTTGAAGGTGGGAGGAGAATGTGATGACAGAGCATGAGATGGTTGGATGGCATCACTGACTTGATGGACATGAGTTTGAGTAAGCTCTGGGAGTTGGTGAGGGACAGGAAAGCCTGATGTGCTGCAGTCCATTGGGTTGCAAAGAGTCGGACACGACTGAGCAACTGAGTGACTCCACCCTACTTGTGGTGGTTTCAGGTTCAGAGTTGCCGGAGTAGAAGCCATGAGCATCAGGTCTGTGTTGGCCCCATTCCCTCTAAGTGTGCTCTTCCACCTCCCAACACTGGGACCCTCTACCCAGAGGGGGCCTGTGCTGGAGCAAGAGGGACTGGAGTAAGTTCTCAGTATTGTTTAGGGTGCTGCCTTCTTAAGAATCAAAGATGGGTGCCTGTCACTTGAGATGCATTTTCAGGTTCAAGCCAGCTTTGCCCTTCACAACTGAGCACTCTCCTCAGCCAAGGCAGCCCTGCTCCTTGTCTGGAGCTGCATTGCGGAGCTTGAGGGGCCAGAGTGGGCACTCAGATCAGTCAGGCACAAGTACTGGGCTGGTCATGGGAGCCTGGCCAGAACTCCATGCTTTTCATTCTGCTCTCTCCACCTTGTTTCAGGAGTCAGCAAGCGTGTGCAGAGTCTTGATCAGCAGTCTATGTTTCTTACAGACCTCCTATTAATCCTTCTCATTTTTAAATTAGCTAAATGGACTTATCTTCCAAATATTGGACCCCATGACTTGGGCACCCAATATGTGTCTAGAACCACTTACTTCCCAGGAAGGATATCTGTTCTTTTAAACCCTCTTTTTTTTTTTTTTTTTTGTCCCCTCTGAGGGCATAAATCTGAACTTAATCACTTTTCTTTCCTTCCTAACAGATTCTGTAGGGGGGGTCTTTCTTTCAATCTTGGTTGTATGGGATTCTTTCTACCAGTATCCAGTTATTTTTCAGTTAGAAGTGCTCCACATGTAAACATAATTTTCATGTGTTCATGGGATGAGGTGAAGTCCTTGTGTTCCTCTGTATGTGTGCTAAGTCACTTCAGTCATGTCCAACTCTGTGCAAACCTATGGACTGTAGCCTGCCAGGCTCCTCTGTCCTTGGGGTTCTCCAGGCAACAATACTGGACTGAACTGCCATGCTTTACTCCAGGGTATCTTGACCCAGGGATTGAGTCCATGTCTCCAAATTGGCAGGCAGGTTCTTTACCACTGGTGCCACCTGGGAAGCCTGCCCCTGTCTTCCTACTCCGCCATTTTGACCTTTTCTCAATGATGGTCTTTTCAATAAAATGTTCTGGATTCATTGGATATCTTTCTGAAAAACATTAATCTTGTATCTTATGTAACACCATAAACAAACATTAATTCCAGGTAAGTCATAGCCTAAATATGAAAGGTACAAAAAAGAAAGGTTCTATAAAAAACACAGACTATAACCAATACAGTAAAGATTCATTAAATAGCACAAAAAATGAAGGTAAAGTAGATAGGTTAGATTATATTAAAATTATGAAATTCTATTTATTAAACAAAATCACAGAAAGACTAAAAAGACATATTTAAAACTTTTATATCCATTGTAAATATACATGTATTGATATACACTGATACATGTCCAAAGGCTCAAATCCACAGTGTATTTAAAAACTCGTCACATAAATAACTTAAGCAGAGACCTAATAAATGATGAATATGGAATTTCAACAAACATTTCATACAATAGAAAAAATAAATGAGGCTTTGAAATGGAACTAAACTTTTAAAAATAGTTTTCAGAAAAATATAAATTAAAACCACAATGCAAATTATTATACATCTAAAAGAATGACTAAATTTTTAAAAGGCAGGCAATATCAAGTATTGACAAGATGTCAATTCAAATGAGAAAAACTGAATTATCCTAACTGTCGCAACAAAGTGAGTTTATACTAATAACTTGAATAAAACCTTTGGTGTTATCTATAAAGCTAAATCCATATCAATTCAATGACTTAGCAATTCCATCCCTAAGTAAACACCCAATGGAATTGGGTACGTATGTTCTCCAAAATGAAAGTACTTGAAGTATGTATCCATCAGTTGTATAGTTCATAATTGTGATATATTCACACCATAAAAAACTACATATATCTCATAGATAAAATACTGGGGGGGAAGTTGCCAAACACAAATAATGCTTAGTATAGGACTCCACAACTCTTAGTTTCACATTTTCTATATGAGTGTCATGCTTCAAAAAATATTCTACAAATGCAGAGAATATTTCTGATTCTGAGATCACAAGTTTACCATGTTATTTAAGAGGATACTGAATTAATGATATATAAAGATATTTATTTACTCATATTTAACACAAATTGAATCATAGTTTAAGTAAATTCATGGCAAGCAGTACTTGTTTAAAATGATAAACAAAAACATGAAATAGTTTTCTAAGCTCATTTTATCTTTTGTCTGTATCCATTTCTGAATGACTATAATTGGTTGTTTATGTCACATACATTGTTTCAGTGTTTTTCAAGCACTGCTTAATTACAGAAGGTGAGTATTATATTCATTTTATTGTTGAGTGATGGACGTGAAGAGTCTGTCCATACTGAGGATCAGGCTTAACTCTTTGGATATTTTTTTTAGTACTCTTAAATATACTGACATATCAAATTACCTAACCTCTGACCTTGACTTAGTTCAGAAATAATTATCTTAGGATAATTCTTTGACATTTATAGAAAGAAAGATTTTGGAAATACTGTATATAAACTGGATGTGATCTATTATTAAAATATATTAATAATATTAATTGGGTTTCCCTGGTGTCTCAGTGGTAGAGAATCTGCCTGCAATACAGGACACGTGGGTTTGACCCCTGGGTCAGTAAAATCCCCTGGAGAAGGAAACAGCAAACCATTCTAGTATTCTTGCCTGGGAAATTCCAAGGACTTTCTACAGTCTGTGGGTTGTGAAAGAGTCAGACATGACTTAGCGACTAAACAACCATTTCATTCTCACAGACATTAATTAACTCTTTTAATTTTAACACCAGAAGAAAGTTAAGGAATTTCAGATCAAGCCTGGTTTTTTTGACTCTAAAACTAGAGTTTGTTGCCATTGAAAAAGATATATTCAAATGCATGTGCTAAATCACTCCAGTGTCAAGATTCTTTGTGATCCTATGGACTGTAGCCTGCCAGACTCCTCTGTTCATGGAATTCTCCAGTCAGCACTGGAGTGTGTAGCTGTTCATTTCTCCAGGGGATCTTCCTGACCCAGGGATGGAATCTGAGTCTCTCATATTACAGGAAGATTCTGAGCTACCAGGGAAGCCATTTATTTTTACAATATTTTTTTAAAATGAAAAAAAAATGATATTATAAAAACTTATTTTTATAATTTTTATTTATCTTATTTTTGGCTATGGTGGGTCTTTGTTGCTTTGTGAAGGCTTTCTCTAGTTGTGGCAAGGGACTTCATTGCAGTGACTTCTCTTGTTGCAGAGCACGGACTCTATGGACACCAGCTTCAGTAGTTGTGGCTGGGAGCTCTAGGGCATGTGGCCTTCAGTAGTTGCAGCAGGTGAGCTCAGAAGTGGCGACCTGCAGACTCGAGAGCACAGCCTCAGCAGTTGTGGTACACCAGCTTAGTTGCTCCATGGTGTGTGGAATCTTCCAGGGATTGAACCCATGCCCTTGCATTGGCAGGCAGATTCTTATCCCTTGTGCCACCAGGGAAGTCCTAGTACCATATTAAAAAGTACTTTGGTTAAAGAGCTATTACCCCCCACCAAAAGTCAATTAATTATTCTCTTAAATTTTTTTTCTTTTTAAAAAGTATAAAATTCACATTGTTCAATGTATCACATTTTTATAATATTGAAGATACTAACATTTCTCAATGCTAGATTTAGTTGACTATGATTGCCTGAGTTCAGATAATTAGTCAAGGGTCTGATATAATATGCAGCATAATTAATATAACTTAATGGAAAGCAATTTTTTTAATGGAAAGCAGTTTTTAAACCCTCATGTATTTCTCAGAATTACAGTAATGAAGTTAATATCCAAAGGTTATAATAATATCATTTTTGGAAAGCATTCATTCAAGAATGAATTAAAAATGAGTCATTGAGTCATATTTTCTCATGTGATTGATTAGAAAGAATAAAATCAGTATTTTTAAAGCTGATTTATAAGTTAATGTTCACATTGTTGTTGGCATTTCATTTTGGTAAATAAATTGATCTTACAATCTCTAAAGTTGAGAAAAAATTATTACAAGGCTAAATCATTTGAGTGTATTTATGTAAATTTACCAAACTATTAGTTAGAAATGTAGAGTTTGAATGAAGTTGTCCAATTTACTTCTGTCATAAGTTAAATTGAAATGAATTAATAGTCCATATTTTATATGTTTAGAGAACAACTAACTAATGTCTTAATAATAGTAGTGGACTGAAAAATCACTGTGTTTTCTGAATCATAAATATAATGAATTATTTTAATGTATTCAGATTTTGAGCTTCCCTGATAGCTCAGTTGGTGAAAAATCCTCCTACAATGCAGGAGACCCCTGTTTGATTCCTGGGTTGGGAAGATCCACTGGCGAAGGGGTAGGCTACCCACTTCAGTATTCTTGAGCTTCCCTTGTGGCTCAGCTGGTAAAGAATCCACCTGAAATGTGGGAGACCTGGCTTTGATCCCTGGGCTAGGAAGATCCCCTGGAGAAGGGAAAGGCTACCTGCTCCAGTATTCTGGCCTGGAGAATTCCATGGACTGTATAGTCCATGGGGTTGAAAAGAGTCAGACACGACTGAGCAACTTTCACTTCATTTCACTTAGATTTCTAAATCATATCTATGAAAATTATTAATCTGATTGTTGCCACCAAATGCTAGCAATTAATCATTAAGTATTATTTCATATTTCAAGCTTTAGAATATAATTCTATAATGAAACATTTTTCTTCTTCTAATACATATTGTTTATTTTTAATTTATTTATTTTAATTGGAGGTTAATTACAATATTATGGCAATTTTTGCCATATATAGACATGAATCAGCTACAGTGTACATGTGTCCCCCATTGAACGCCCCCTCCCACCTCCCTCCCCACCCCATCCCTCTGGGTTGTTCAAGGACACCAGCTTTGAGTGCCCTGCTTCATGCTTTGAACTTGCACTGGTCATCTATTTTACATATGGTTATATACAGGTTTCAAAGATATTCTCTCAGATCATCCCACCCTTGCCTTCTCCCACATAGTCCAAAAGTCTGTTCATTACATCTGTGTCTCTTTTGCTGTCTTGCATGTAGGGTCCTCTTTAACATCTTTCTAAATTCCATATATATGTGTTAATATTCTGTATTGGTGTTTCTCTTTCTGACTTACTTTACTCTGTATAATAGACTTCAGTTTCATTCACCTCATTAGAACTGACTCAAATGTGCTCCTTTTATAGCTGAGTAATATTCCATTGTGTATATGTACCACAGATTTCTTATCCATTTGTCTGCCAATGGACATTTATGTTGCTTTCATGTCCTAGCTATTGTAAATAGTGCTGTGATGAACATTGGGGTACACGTGTCTCTTTCAATTCTGGTTTCCTTGGTGTGTATGCCCAGCAGTGGCATTGCTGAGTCATATGGCAGTTCTATTTCCAATTTTTTAAGGAGTCTCCACACTGTTCTCCATTGTGACTGTACTAGTTTGCATTCCCCTCAACAGTGTAAGAGGGTTCCCTTTCTCCACACCCTCTCCAGCATTTATTGTTTGTAGACTTTTTGATGGCAGCCGTTCTGACCAGTGTAAGATGGTACCTCATTGTGGTTTTGATTTGCATTTCTGTGATAATGAGTGATGTTGAACATCTTTTCATGTGTTTGTTAGCCATCTGTATGTCTTCTTTGGAGAAATGTCTGTTTAGTTCTTTGACCCACTTTTTGATTGGGTCATTCAGTTTTCTAGTATTGAGCTGCTTGTATATTTGGAGTTTAATTCTTTGTCTGCTATTTGGTTTGCTATTGTTTTCTCTGATTCTGAAAGCTGTCTTTTCACCTTGCTTATAGTTTCCTTCATTGTGCAAAAGATTTTAAATTTAATTAGGTCCCATTTGTTTATTTTTGTTTTTATTTCCTTTACTCTGGGAGTTGGGTCATAGAGGATCTTGCTGTGATTTATGTCAGAGAGTGTTGTTCCTATGTTTTCCTCTAAAAGTTTTATAGTTTCTGGTCTTATATGTAGATCTTTAATTCATTTTGAATTTCTTTTTGTGTATGGTGTTAGAAAGTGTTCCAGTTTCATTCTTTTACAAGTGGTTGACCAGTTTTCCCAGCTCCATTTGTTAAAGAGATTGTCTTTTCTCCATTGTATATTTTTACCTCCTTTGTCAAGGATAAGGTGTCCATAGGTGTGTGAATTTATCTCTGAGCTTTCTATTTTGTTCCATTGATCTATATTTCTGCCTTTGTGTCAGTACCATACACCAAATAGTAGCAAATAATTATTAAGTATTATTTCATATTTTAAGTTTTAGAATATAATTCTGTAACAAAAGATTCTTTTCCTCACATGAAGTATTTGCTTATTGTTTATTTATTGATATGTAATTGATTTACAGTGTTGTTTTACAGGCATATAGTAAAGTGATTTGTGTATATGTATAAATATATATATGTTCATATATGTATATATAAAACATACATATATACTTTTTCATATTCTTATCCATTGTAGGTTGTTACAATGTATTAAATATATATAGTACCCTGTGCTATATAGTAGGTCTTTGTTGTTCATTTTTATATATAGTATAAAAATATATATGATATTTTTATTGTTGATTTTCTATATAGTAGTGTGTATCTGTTAATCCAGACTTCTTATTTATCCCATGCCCTCCATTCCCCTTTGGAAACCATAAGTTTGTTTTCTGTACCTTTGAGTCTTTTTAAATAAGCTCATTTGTACCTTTTTTTTTTTTTTAAGATTCCACATATAAGTGATATCCTATGATATTTGGCTTTCTCTATCTAGCTTACTTAACTTAATATGATAATCTCTACTGCTACTGCTAAGTCACTTCAGTCGTGTCCGACTCTGTGCGACCCCATCTCTGGGATTCTCCAGGCAAGAACACTGGAGTGGATTACCATTTCCTTCTCCAATGCATGAAAGTGAAAAGTGAAAGTGAAGTCGCTCAGTCATGTCTGACTCTTCACGACCCCATGGACTGCAGCCTACCAGGCTCCTCCGTCCATGGGATTTTCCAGGCAAGAGTACTGGAGTGGGATGTCATTGCCTTCTCTGATGATAATCTCTAGATCCATACATTTTGGTACAAATGACACTTATATCCATTTTATGGCTTAGTAATATTCCACCAAGTGTGTGTGTATGTGTGTGTGTACCATATCTTATTTATCCATTCACCTGTGCATGAACATTTATATTTCCTCCATGTCTTGGCTACTACAAACAGTGTTGATATAAATACTGCATTTCATGTTTGTTTGTTTTTTTTAATTGCAGTTTTCATCTTTTCTGAATATATGTCCAGGAATTAGTATCAGGGTGGTAGATCACATGGATACTGTATGTTTTTAAAAAATAGAACCTACTCTGCTCCATAGTGGCTGCACCAATTTACATTCCTACCAGTGGTATAAAATGGTTTCCTTTTCACCAAACCCTCTCTAGTACTTATTATTTGAAAATATTTTGATGACTACTATTCTGACCTGGGTGGATTGATACATCATTGTAGTTCTGAGTTGTGGTTCTCTAATAATTAGCAGTGTTGAGCATCATTTCATATGCCTTTTGGCCATCTGTTGTCAACTTTGGGAAAATGTCTCTTTAGGTCTTCTGCACATATTCTTTCTTTCTTTTTTTTTTTCCATTGAGCTATATGAGCTTTTGGTATATTTTGGAAATTAATCCCTTATTGGTTGTGAATATTTTCTCCCATTCTGTGGAATTTTTGTTTTGTTTATGGTTTCCTTTGCTGTGAAAAACTTTTGAGTTTAATTAGTTCCCATTTGTTTTTGTTTTTATTTGCATTACTCCAGGTAATGGATCCAAAAATATATTGCTGTGAATTTATGTCAAGGAGTTCTGCCTATTTTACCTCTAGAAGCCTTATAGGATCTGTCTTGCCTTTAGGTCTTTCATCCATTTTGTTTTCATTTTTGTATATAGTGTTAGAGAATGTTCTAATTTCATGCTCCTACATGTAGCTGTCCAGTTTACCCAGAACCACTTATTGAAGAGACTGCCTTTTCTCTATTGCATATTCTTGCCTCCTGTGTCACAGATGAGTTGACCACAGGTATGTGGATTTATTTCTGGACTTTCTATATTGTTCCATTGATATCTGTGTCTGTTTTTGTGCCAGAATCATACTGTTCTGATTACTGTAGATGTGTTGTCTGAACAGGAAGCCTAATTGCTCCAGCTCTATTTTTTTTTTAATATTACTTTTTTTTTCATTTATTTTTATTAGTTGGAGGCTAATTACTTTACAATATTGTAGTGTTTTTTTTTTTTTTTTTCTCGAGATTGTTTTGGCTATTCAAGGCCTTTTGTGTCTTCATACAGATTTTAGGGTTATTTTTCCTGTTCTGTGAAGACATGCCATTTGGAATTTGATAGGGATTGTATTGAATCTATAAATTGCTCTGGGTAGTATGATAAAATTCAGCATCTATTTATGATAAAAACTCTCCAGAAAGTGAGCATAGAGGGTACATACCTCAACACAATAAAGGCCATAGATGACAACCCCACAGCTAATGACATATTCAGTGGTGAAAAGCAGAAAGCATTTTCTCTTAGATCAGGAAGAAGACAAGGATGCCCACTCTTACTGCGTTTATTTCATTTTGGTCTTCTTGAAAACTTTAGAACCATAATATGCTGATATTTTCTCTTTCGTTTTCTTTGTTACCAGTTTTGTAAATTTATGAGATAAACATTTTCTAAGAAGTTTAATAACATAAGTCAGATGACAGCTGAGTTAATAACACAATAAATGTTATGACAACTAAAATAGACACAAAAAATGAGACCATTAGGATTGTTATGCAGTTAAATTTTTCCTGGGAAAGCCTAAAATGAGAGAAAAATATTAACTGATATTTCTAGTAGAAGTCTCCACCTTTATTATTAATATCCCTATAGTTCCCTATCTAGTTATGCAGTTTCCTAAGAAGGATGTATCATCCTTCCTAGAGTACAGGGCTTTTGATCATTTATGTTCTTAAATATTTTAGCAGTACTACTGCTATGTGTAAAGAGTTTACAGCTTACAAATTATTTACTTTCATGAGAGGATTTAGTAGAATATGCTAACACTCTTTGCAGTTTGTGTATTGATCAATTGAAAATAATAACGGTGATTTCTTAATAGTCCAACTGTTGATTCCATGCCATACTCCTACTAATCTATAACAATTAAGTCTTTATATCACCCAATGTTTGTATATCAGAGCTCCAATGACAAAAAAATAATTTATTAGATGAAAGACGGAAGTGGGTTCTGAATTGAAATAACAGGGAAATCTAAAAGATTTTATTTAAATGATTCAAATATGATAGTTTGTTAGAAAAACATGGATTTTTTTCTTGTAGATTCAGTGACTTTATATCATTTGTGAATATGAAAATTACATTGCATTAAAATATAGATATTCCTTTCTCTGTGTAATATTAAATTTTTGTTATATTTCTGTATTGAAACCAAGGTTTATATCTAGCAATTCTGACATTATGTAACTTATTTTTAAAAAATGAAACAAATTGCTTTATTTTAAAAACCTAAGAAATATGTGAAAATATATTTCAGTTTTAAGGATTCCTATAAAGAAATGAGAGTTTAAAAATGTTGGTACTAATCTACTTCCAGCCATTTCTTATCATTTTCTTTTATTATTTTTCAGGTATCTTTTGAGATTAATGTTTTAGAATCATCCTTTTCAGAAAATTGTATTGTTTTTCACTATGAAATAGATCTAATGAAATATTTTCTCCTCTTTATGAAAAGTTGCCAAACAATTGACCCTACAGAGATTCTCCAATTCATCTCCTGGTCACCCTTAAATCCTTTCTCCATTAAAAATTGAATAAAACACAACAATAAAAAATGATTTTGACAATTTCACCATTTGTTTGCATTTTGGTAATTTTAGTGAATTGTGTTCAGTCCTCATTTAACTAGACCAGACTACAGGATTTGACACCGTTAATCATCCTCTCTTCCTTAACTCTTGATTCCTAAGACTTCATTTTTTTGCAGAGAGGATTTTCTTATGTTATAAGGTAATCATTAATCAGTTCTCATTCTCTGCTTTGATCACCCTTCACTTCCTTAGTGAGTGAGTGTTGAGTAGTATATCGGCTTTAAATTGAATTCACATATCAAACCCCGTGAAATTTATATCTTTAGTCCAGACCT
This sequence comes from Cervus canadensis, assembly GCF_019320065.1. NCBI lineage: Eukaryota > Metazoa > Chordata > Mammalia > Artiodactyla > Cervidae > Cervus > Cervus canadensis. The sequence continues at coordinate 39,259,045 of NC_057399.1, read as the reverse complement.
TTCTCTGAATCACCAGATTTGTGGTTTAATTGTCTATTTAATATTTTAAATTTTATGCCCAGTAAATATTCCATATCAGTCCTATTCAAAATCACTATTATGATATTTTTAAAATCAGCTCTACTCCCAGCTCTCTCAGTATTGGTTGTCAGTATTGGTTTCCTTTTTGGTTCTCTTTTTTCCCCCATATCCGAGGTAGATGAGATACATTCAGCATCAGACATCATTCATCATTTTACTGTTAGCCTTCAGGACAAGTTACTATCCTCTTCTTCATGTGTATAACTTCTACAGACTTTTGATTGATCTCACCTCCAACTTTGCTTCTAAAGTCTCATCATGTAGCATAAATAGTGAGCTGTTTCAAATTATTTGTTATTTTTAAAATAAGAATTGTATATGTAAGATTTTCAATGTAATTTGATATACATAGTGAAACAGTTTCTACAGTCAAACTAATTAGCCGATAGTTAACTATGCTCACATAGTTAACTTGTTTTTCTTTTTTCATGGTGAGTGGACCTGAAATCTACTGTGAGTGAATTTCCAGTATTCAGTACAGTATTATTCACTATAGTCATCATCCTGTATATTTTCTTTCTAGGCTTACCCATCCTATGTAATTGCAGCTTTGTACACCTAAACCAACACATCTCCATATATCCTATGTCAGTTCAGTTTAGTTTAGTTGCTCAGTTGTGTCCGACTCTTTGCCACCCCATGGACTGTAGCATGCCAGGCTTCCCTGTCCATCACCAACTCCTGGAGCTTGCTCAGACTGTTGTCCATTGAGTCAGTGATGCCATCCATCTGTCTCATCCTCTGTTGTCCTCTTCTCCTCCCACCTTCTATCTTTCCCAGCATCAGGGTCTTTTCCAAAGAGTCGGTTCTTCACATCAAGTGGCCAAAGTATTGGAGTTTCAGCTTCAGCATCAGTTCTTTCGATGAATATTAAGGACCGATTTCCTTTACGATTGACTGGTTGGATCTCCTTGCAGTCCAAGGGACTCTCAAGTGTTCTCCAACACCACAGTTCAAAAGCATCAGTTCTTCAGCACTCAATTTTCTTTATAGTCCAACTCTCCCATCCTTACATGCCTACTGGAAAAGCCATCCTATGTCACTGCCCCAGTGATCAGTGTTCCACTCTCTGCTTCTATGTACTTGACTTTTTTAGATTCCACTTAAGTGTAATCATGCCATTTATTTACTTATTTATTTATCTGTTTGCTTCCTTGTGTCTGGTTGTATCACAATGTCATTTACCATAATGCCATCTATATTCATCCATGTTTTTGTAAATGACAAGATCTCTTTTTTTGTGTTTGGATTATACATATAGTTTTCTATTGTGACATATTACAATGAACATGGATTGCAAATATCTTTTTTAAGGAACTCATTTCATTTTGTTTGGATATATACTCACAGGAGGGATCAAACTTTAAAAATGTAAATCAGATCATATCTTTTTTCTGGTTCCCTATTTTACTCAGAGTAAACTCTAAAACAATGAGATCTCTACATAATCCTGTGTAATTTGGCCTTTCTTGTTCCTTCTTTGACTTCACATTTTTTTATTTCACCGATTTCTATCCACACCTTCTGGCTGTCCTGGGATATGGCAAGAACAGGTCCACATTTTCCCTGTTGTCTGGAAATGTCTTCCAACAGACATGTATATATAGTCAGTTACTCAACTTTAAATCTTCTTAATGTTAACTACTCTAAGCTTTCTATTTAAAATTACAAATTACCAATCTACCCTTCAGTGTTCATACCCTGCTTTTTTCTTTTCATTATTCTCATTCCCTTCTAAAATACTAGATAGTTGACTTGTTTACTGTATTTATTCCTTATTTCTGTCTCCCTTTGTCTACTTTGTACACTTAAAATAAAGCAAACACCTGATGGACTCACCAGTGATATCTGTTACATGACTGCATATCACAAGTTAAATGAAAGGATTAACTGTAGTTAGATATGCCATGCAAAACTGTTAAACATATCATGCTTAAGATAAAATACATCAAAAGTGTTTTATAAAGATATGGAAATTAGTGAATATCCCCCCAGACCTCGCCTATGAAATCTAGCTACACATCTACCCCTCTGGCTAGCAGAATTGGATACAATCACTAGGATAGCCAGGAAGGCACATATGGAAGACTGCAAAACTTCCATCAGCCTGAAATCTTAGTTTGCAGTGGAAGGTGACTTTTCAGAGTCTCTTCAGATAGGAAGTGATTAAGAAAGAGTTATAACTGAATCACTTTGCTGTATACTGGAAACTAGCAAAATGTTGTAGATTAACTATACTTCAGTAAACAAAGGGGTCTAGGGATGTAATATCAGCAAGATGACAAAATAAAATCTGTCAGCACACACAATATGAGGTAACAGATGCTAGGTAACTAGCATATTGTGGTTATAACTTTGCAATCTACATGTGTCTGAAATCATCAGATTGCATTTCCTAAACTTTCTGTGCTGTGAAAGTCGCTCAGTTGTGTCTGACTTTGCAACCCCATGGACTGTAGCCTTCCAGGCTCCTCTGTTCATGGAACTCTTCATGTCAGTATACTGGAATGGGTAGCTGTTCCCTTCTCCAAGGCATCTTCCCAACCCAGGGATCGAACCCAGGTCTCCTGCATTGCAGGCAGATTCTTTACTGTCTGAGCCACCAGGGAAGCCCAAGAATACTGAAGTGGGGAGCCTATCCCTTCTCCAGGGGATCTTCTGGACCCAGGAATCGAACCAGGGTCTCCTGCGTTGCAGGTGGATTCAATACCAACTGCTCTACCAGGGAAGCTGTTAATGTCAATTATATCTCAATAAATCTGGAATAAAGTTAGCAAGCAAATATTAGTAGATATAATTATCTTAGAAATGATGTTTTCTCTTACATATAAGAATTAATTTTAAGACTAAAGGTTATAAAATTTGTCACCTTTAAGTGTTTAGCATATAAAAATAATTGATAGTCATTAAATTAGTACTTCTTACTCATTGCCTTTTAAAGAATGCTTCTATTCTGTCCCTCCAGCCTATCTTCTATAGTGACAGTGCTGTCTTTTAAAAATCTAAATGCAATATACACTCTTTTGCTGAAAAATCTTCAATAGATTATCATTTTAAAGATCATATGCTTCAATCAAGTGGATATGCACCATTACAATTTGACTTTTCTTACTTTATCACCCCCATCTCTTCTCAAACACTATCAACATATACTATTCAAATAAATTGTCTAAGACATAATGAATAGCTTCATTAGGCTAATGCTCCCATTGAAAAGAGTAGAAAAGTCATCTCAAGTCTCAAAGAGTTGCTGAGTCCAAAACCCTCTGAGAGTCAAGATAACTGAAAGAAGGGAATAATGGAGTGTGAGTTGAAAGTCTATAAGCAGATTTCCTGGTCCTTTATTTATTCTTGGAGCAGGGACTATAGTGAGATTATCAGTTAGTTGCAGCCATGTAGGTGACAAACCAGAAGTTTTGGCAGTCTCATAAAGCTGGAGAAACATGGAAGGGAATTTGTCACTAACAACACAGACAAGATTTGAAGGGGTCAATGTTGCCGGGAGAACAGAGAGGCAGGGAAGAGTGAGTGCCCTAACCTCAGCAACTTCTCCAACATGGCTTTTACAGAATTGGTAATTCTACAGATCTAAGCAGACTGCTGCTGAAAATAGATGGTAATTTACATCAGTCAAACAGTGAGGGCGAGACATATACTGAAATTCAGAACCTTTCAAGTAAGAGAAACCCCAGAAAACCCCAAGACTCTCAGGAAGAACTCCTATGATTCTATAGAATAGAAGACGCTTTGTCCTCTGAGCCACCAGGGAAGCCCCACAGTGGTAGGCAGACCTTAGCAAAAACTCCAGCCCAGCATCTGGTCTACTCAGCCTCTGATTAGTTGTTCTAGTGCTATCCTATTTGTTTATCAGAGAATGGGACTCAATTGTTCTTTAAAGAGGGTGATAAATGTGTTGCATTCTATCAATAATTACTCTGCAGGACCAAGAGACTGGGCCATGTAGAGGCAACCCAAATAATTGGACTTAAAGTCACAAGTTGGATGCACTTGTATTAAATATACATTAGATTGGTGCAGAAGTAATTACAGTTCCAGACTCTGAATTTTAAATCCTTATAACAAGGCTCAAATACATCTTTATTAATCAAAACAGGAACTGTTACAGTCAACACATTTTGCCAACAAGAAATATGTTTGCTTATTCCTGTATTATAAAAATTCATGCTCCTGGATTCAATAAACTCTTGGAAAACATTTTCTGTATCCTGCTGGTTGTGGCAGCATTTTTCTGCAAAAAATTGTGGAGATGCTTTAAGAAGTGGTAGTCAATTGGTGAGAGGTCAGGTGAATATGGCAGATAAAACAAAATTTTGTAGCCAAGTTTGTCCAACTTTAGAAACATTGGTTGTGTGATTTGTGGTCAGGCATTATGGTGGAGAAGAATTGGACCCTTTCTGTTGACCAGTGCTGGCTGCAGGCATTGCAGTTTTCAGTGCATCTCTTCAATTTGCTGGGCATACCTTTCAGAGGTAATGGTTTTGCTGGGATTCAAGAGCTGTAGTGGATCAAACAGGCAGCAGACTACCAAAGAATGACTGACCATTACCCTTCTTTTGGTGCAAGTTTGGTTTTGGGAACTGCTTTGGAGCTTCTCAGGAGAAAGAAATGGCAACCCACTCCAGTACACTTGCCTGGAAAATCCCATGGACGGAGAAGCCTGGTAGGCTACAGTCCATGGGGTCGCAAAGAGTGGGACACGACTGAACAACTTCACTTTGGAGCTTCTCAGTCCAGTCACTGAGCTAGTTGTCATTCTAAAACCTACTTTTCATTGCACATCACAATCCAGTCAAGAAATGGTTCATTGTTGTTGCATAGAATGAGAACATAACACTACAAAACAACATTCTTTTTTTAATTTGTGGTCAGTTCATAAGGCACCCACTTATTGAACTTTTTCACTTTTCCAGGTTGTTTCAAATGTTCAGTGACCGTAGAATGGTCGATGTAGAGTTCTTGGGCAACTTCTCATGTATTTCTAAGAGGATCAGCTATGATGATCCACTCAATTTGTCATTGTCAACTTCTGATGGGTGGCCATTGTGCTCCTCATCTTCAAGGCTCTAGTCTCCTTTGCAAAGTAGACTTGCAAAGACCACTTCTTGAACCACCATTGCACTGCATGTCTATTAGCAGTTCCTAGGCCAAATGTGTTGTTGATGTTGTGAGTTGTCTCTGCTGCTTTAAGGCCCATTTTGAACTCAAGAAAATAGCTTGAATTTGCTTTTTATCTAACATCATTTCCATAGTTTAAAATACATATAAAATAAACAGCAAGTAATTATTCATTAGCAAAAAACATAAAGCAAGACATGTGCATTAAAATGGGGTATAACATAACAACATTTATTTAAGAAGGCATTCCAATATCCAATGGCAAAGTTCAACAATGCAGAATTGAAATTTCTTTTGCACCAATGTAATAAAAAATGACATGAGATGGAAAACTTCACCAGAGAACTGGATTAGATTATACAAAAGTAATAAAAATTCTAAAACTGATGAGTATTAAAACAATTAAAAATTCAGCATATAATAGTATATGGAACCATGAGAAAAGAGGATGAGTGAAATAAGAAAGAGGCTTAAATCATGAAGAGCTAAACAGGTGGGGAACAAAAGAATCTGAAACACTGGGACATAATGAAAAGTTCTAGTATAACAAGAGCTGCAATCCCAGAGGGAGAGATTGAAAACAGGATCAAAGTATAACTTGGAGAGAGAACGATTAATAATTTTTATGCACATACCCATCCACTTTTTACCCTTTTCAGATCATTTTTTTTTTCTTTACACATGTCCTTCATAATGCTTTGTTCTTAGTTATAATAACTGTTCTTATCAGGAAGTGTTATAGTTATGTATATATTCACAGTACTCAGCACAAGAAGTTCTTAAAACTTTCTTTCTAATTGGCTAAGTGCCTAAAGGCATACACACAGATTTCTCTTTCATTTTATGTTTCTTTTCTACTGATGTTAACGTTTCTGTCCTGTAATCTCTCTCTCTAAAATACCTGAATGAAGGAAAATACATATAAAGACTCTGTGTTAAGCATCAACTGATTAATCTGGGAAGTTAATTAAGTACTTGTTGAAGAGAATTAAAGAATTATAATGGAAATGAAATCACTTAGTATAAGAGAAATATCTTATGTTTTTGAACTTAGCTCTTTGCAGCAGGGGGCAGTGTGATTCTCTTGTCTTTTCCCCATAATTGATTAAACTTTGAGGTTAACTTATTCTTACAGACTTTCATGAAAGTTATGTTTTTTTTGTAACTAAAGCAGAGAGAAATAATGAAATTAAAATTACTAGTTTTCTCTTTCATTTTATTTAGCGATTCACAAATATTGTCAATAATACCATGGGTTTGAATAGCAATGCCAGTGGTAAACTTTCACAGGGAAATGGTGACAATATGCCATTGGCCTTCATGAGGTCTTTAAAGCCTACACACACACACACACACACACACAGAGTTAAGCATGATCAGATTTAAATCCACTCTCAAGGCAATTGATCCAGGGAATAGGAAAAAATAGCCTTTGTCATCTCTGTCTTGCAGAAAAATGCCCTTATACTTACCAGACCTGCTGGGTCAAATGAGAAAGTGAGCCGATGGCACATCTTTGGTTTGTAAACAGGCCTAGCAGTTGCAATCGATAATGTTGTTATGAATTTGTACTCAGAATGAAAGGGCATGTAGCACTTCCTACATAATTGATTTTAAAACTGATTTAAAAGTGTATGATTCTTACTTTTAACTTGTGAAAACCCAAAGCCATAAACAAAAGATTTCTGTTAACACTAAAGATTCTAATTTGCGATATACTTCTCTGACAAACAAAGCAGACAGTTGCTCTTGTGATGACATAAATTAGAAGCAGGAGCAAAATTGCTTACTAATTGCCATGAAAGTAGTAAAATAAAATTAATAATGTCGTAGCCTCTAGACTGGGATAAGTGGTTTCTCAAACAGCACAGTAAAATTCCTTGAACTATGATCAGTTTTACCTGATTAAAGGATACTGCTGACAATTAATGACCATGTAGCTTAAATCATTGAGGTCTGCTGAAAGAAATTATGAAGTTCACACCATTTTAGCAATTTGGGTAATTTGCCTAGAGATTATTATGAAAAGGAACTTGGGCAATTGTAAGATAATGATGAAATGATGAATGAACAAGAAACAGGAATTGGAGAATCCTAAACCTTATATGAATTATTTCTACTAGAAATAAATGTATTTTGCTGTCTTACTAGAAATTTGTAACATAAGTAATATTATTATGCTTGCAAATATTAAAAAATGTCTTAATGAGTCTATCATAATATTTCTATTTATAATTGATAGCATTTTCTTTTCATGCCTACCATAACATGATAGAATTGATTTTCTTTTACTAGATTTACTGTAGTACCTTGTCACAATTGCATCATTTTCACAGCATGGACATTTTCTCTGCACCAACAATGTTACAAAAACTACTAAACCCTAAGTTAAATATAGAATTTAATTCCAAATGTCTTAACCATGAAACCATAAATAAATATTTCATTTATTCTTACTTTAACACAGTATATAGACATTTATATTTTTCTTTAAGCTAAGAGTTTTCCCAATAGTTACATAAAAACATTATTAATTTTGTTATATGTCTGCATTTCAGATTGAAAGCCATGATTTTAGGCTGAGTTCTAAAACATCCAATTAAACTGTCATAAAGAGTGTACATATCATTAGGCTTACAAGTTGAAACTAATTTACATAAAATGGAAATTTATTTCAGACTGGATGTCAAAATTATGGGTCCATCTTGATTTACTACTTTCCGTGTAAAATCAACCATCTGATCTACTTATGAAACTGATTATCTTACCTTCCTGCCCTGTGAATGAAAGTGATCCTGTGAGGCCTTTTCCAAGCATATGTTTGGGATGCAGACATCAAGCTTTTACTGAAGTAGTCAAATAAGTAATAAAATGTCCATTCAAAAGGGTGACACTGAGAACCAGGTTTGATTATTGTGTGTTAAGGGAAAAATACATTAACTAAGACGTCATGGCGGAGAAACAAGATGGCGGAGGAGTAGGAGGACGTGGAGTACATCTCTCTCCATGGATGCATCAGGATACACCTTCAGACACGGAAGTGCATGCAGAACACCATCTGAGAGCAGACAGGACTACTTGACTGAAGAATATATAGAACCACACAAACTTGGTAGGATAAAGGAACTAGGGGGGAAAACGGGAGTGTTACTAGGATTGAACCTGCCCTTGGGCGGGTGGGGGGAACTGAAGCAGGGTTCCGATCCCCACATTGGGCAATTGTCTGAGTCAGAGGAGAAACAATTAAGGCTGAGAGGGAAACAGCTGATCTGTGGCAGCCCAAGTGGAATAAGAATCAGACAGTCCCTGCCATGGCCATATGTACCCTGGAGAGGGAGGCAGGTACGCTAGAAGGTGCAGCAGCTGGGAGCCAGAGCTTAGCGTTTGTGGAGCAATCCCAAGGCAAGGGCTGATGTTGACTGTGGAGAGATGGACCAAGGGGAGGCGAGGGAGGAGATTATGGTGGGAAATGCCTGTGGAGGAAAGCCAGGCAGTCATGGAAACAAGACGATATTGCTGAGTCACATGTAGAAGGTGGAGCCATCACCAAAGCCTCTCTGACCCCACATGCCAGTATCAGCTGCTGAACAACTGAGAGGCTGGCCCATCAAGCTCCTGACAGACTGAACTACAGAGTAGGACCCCACCCAGGCTACCCTTTAAGTGCCTGATGCAGTGGTATGCAGAGTAGGACCGCAGCCAGGGGGATCCCTCTATGTGCCTGATGCAGTGATATGCAGAGTAGGACCCCAGCCAGGGGGACCCCTTCATGTGCCTGATGCAGTGATATGCAGAGTAGGACCCCAGCCAGGGTGCCCTTTAAGCGCCTGATGCAGTGATATGCAGAGTAGGACCCCAGCCAAGGGGACCCCTCTATGTGCCTGACTCACCAAACAACAGAGAAAGATCCCAGGCAAGGGAGCCCTCTAAATGCCTGAATGGGCGGAGCTATGGAGAGAGACAAGCCAAAGAGGCCTTCTGATCGTCAGCTACCAGAGGTTCGAAAAAAGACAGGGTCATAACTCCAGCGGCTGAGGCAGACCATGTCTCTTCACACTTGGTGCTGCCAGAGTCCCCATGACCCAAGCAGCTGCACCACCTCCACGTTCAACCCACACTGGGGCAGCGCTGCCACAGGCCAAAAAAAAAAAAAAAAGTCTTGTGTTTATGCACACGGGGGTTTTTTCAGTCACATCGAATTCTTTGCGAACCTCTGGACTGCGGGCTTCTCTGTCAGGCTTCTCTGCCAGGGGGGTTCTCCAGGCAAGAATACTGGAATGTATTGGCCAATACTGTTGCCATACCCTTCTAGAGCATTATAGTCCCTACGGTCCTAGAGGCCAACCCCCTTGGGTACCTGGTGCTGCCAGAACCCCTGCAACCCAAGCAGCTGCACCACCTCCACACCTGGCCCTCACAGGCGTAAACCCAAGTCCTCCAGGGAAGCCTCAGGAGAAAATCCCAGCGGACGACCCACATGCAGAGGTGGAAATAAAACATAATTGAGTCCAGGGGCAGTGCGCCTAAATAGGAAGACCCAAAACCTTCCCACCAGCTGTACAAGCTGCAGATTAAATCCACATGACCAACTAGGCAGAGTCTGCATCTCCAGAATATATAAAAGTACATTGAGAGCTCCCACAAAAGACAATGTGGTAGTTCTCATAGCTGTGGACATTGGAGGCAAGAACACACAGGTGTAGGACCCTATTAGAACCTGAGCTGCCCCCACAGCAAGTCCAGAGACCAGCACAGTTTTGGGATGCATCCTAGGGAGGTGAGATGGACTGTGATTCCCAGTGCTGGAAGGGACTCTGACAGCAGTGACTCAAGAAAGGCATTTATTATTCTTACGTTTTGACTTCTGTAGTTTCTTTTGGATTTTTCTTTCTTTTCCTTTTTCCTTTTCTTCCATCCCCCTCTGTTGCTGTTGTCGGTTTTATTGGCACTATGAAATCTAATTAAGCTTTTGAGTTTTTTCTTTTTCTTTTTATTTCAATTACACATTTTATTGTTGTTATAAACCTCTGCCTCTACGTTGGACTTCTAAGGTTCTGTGGCGTTTCCTTTTTTTTTTTTTTCTCTCTCTCTTTCCTCTTTTTTTTTTTCTATTTTTAATTTTTAAATTAAAATTTTAAACCTATTATTATTTTTCTACATTTACTCCTTTGTTTGCTTTTCCTACTTTTTTTTTCCCTAGTAGTTAATCTTTAATGTATATAAATCTTCTTTGTCCACCTCTATTTAGCTTTGCATATCTATTCTCTCTTTCTTTCCTTTCCTCTCAACATATTTGTTAGTCTTCTTTTCATAGCTTTATTTCCCAGTTGGCACCTTGCTTTAGTTTTATTTTCCAGTTTCTGCTTTAGTTAGGTTTGTTCTTAACTGGTAGATATAATTTTTGGTTCCTTTTGTTCTCCAGGTCAATTTATTGTACTTTAGTTTTGTTGGACTATTTTGATTTTGCTTATGGATGTATATGTGTATGTGCATATTCCATTATTTTAATTATTATTTGCCTGATTTTGTAATTGCCATTAGTCTGGGGGTTTGTCTTCATTTTTCATTTTTAGGTATGTGTTTTAATCTCATTTAATACCATAACAAACCACTTGTGGAATCTTCATTAATGCCATAACAAACAACTTGTACAATCTTCGTTCCTGAGCAGAGATCAAGCCCTGAGCCTTTTGAGTGGGAGCACTGACTTCAAAACTCTAGACTACCAGAGAACTTACCCTAGGGAGTGTCAAATAGTGAGAACTCCCACAAAGGAAACCACTTGAATACAAGACCCAGCATCACCCAACCACCAGTAGCACATTCTGCAGGATGCCTCATCCAAACAACAAACAAAACAAAAATGCAAACTCAATCATCAACAAACAGGATTACCACCTCACTCAGCCTTGCCCATCAGAGGATAAACAAACAAAGAAACAAAAAACTTAGCGTAAATCTCTTGTATAAGAAGCTTACACAAACCACTGCACCAACCTTAGTGAAGTGAAAGTGAAGTAGCTCAGTCATGTCCAACTCTTTGCAACTCCACGGACTGACTGTAGCCTACCAGGCTCCTCTGTCCATGAGATTTTCCAGGCAAGAATACTGGAGTGGGTTGCCATTTCCTTCTCCACCAACCTTAGATGGTGCAGAAACCAAAAGGAAGAAAGAATTCAACCTTGAAGCCTGGGAAAAGGAGATCTCAAACACAATAAGTTGAAAAAAATACTGAAAAGTCAGAGAAATATTGTACAAATGAAGGAACAAACTAGAAACACAGAATTCCAAATAAATGAAGAGGAAATGGCAAACTACCTGAAAAAGAATTCAGAATAATGATAGTAAAGATGATCTGAAACCTTGAAAACAGAATAGAGTAAATGCAAGAATCAACTAACAACGACCTAGAAGAGTTAAAGAATAAACATACAGAAACAAACAACACAATTATTGAAATTAAAAATACTCTAGAAGGAATAAATAGCAGAATATCTGAAGCAGATGAACGAATGAGTCAGCTGGAAGATAAAATGGTGGAAATGACTTCTGAAAAGCAGAATAAAGTAAAATGAATGAAAAGAACTGAGGATAGTCTCAGAGATCTCTGTAACAATATCAAATGCACCGACATTCGAATTATAAGGGTCCTAGAAGAAGAAGAGAAAAATAAGGTGTATGAGAAATTTTTTGACGAGATTATAGTTGAAAATTTCCTCAACATGGAAAAGGAAATAGTCAATTAAGTCCAAGAGGCACAAAGAGTCCCATATGGGATAAACCCAAGGAGAAACATGCCAAGACGCATACTAATCAAACTAACAATGACTAAACACAAAGGAAGAATATTAAAAGCAGCAAGGCAAAAGCAACAAGTAACTTACAAGGGAAAGCCCATACATTTAACAGCTGATCTTTCAGCAGAAACTCTGCAGGCCAGAAGGGACTGGCAGGATATATATGAAGTACTGAAAGGGAAAGATCTGCAGCCTAGATTACTCTACCTGGCAAGGATCTCATTCAAACTTGATGGAGAAATTAAAATATTTTTAGACAAGCAAAACTTAAGAGAATTCAGTACCACTAAACCAGCTTTACAACAAATGTTAAAGGAACTTATATAGTCAAGAAATACAAGAGAAGAAAAAAGATCTACAAAATAAAACTCCAAACAATTAAGAAAATGGCAATAGGAACATATATATCAATAGTTACTTTAAATGTAGATGGATTAATGCTGCAACCAAAAGACACAGACTGGCTGAATAGATACAAAAACAAGACCCATATATATGATGTCTACAAGAAACCTACTTCAGACATAAAGACACATATAGACTGAAAGTGATAGAATGGAAAAATATATTCCATGCAAATGGGAAGCAAAAGAAAGATGAAGTAGCAATCCCATATCAGAAAAAATTAGACCTTAAAATAAAAAATATTACAAGAGACAAGGAAGGACACTACATAATAACCAAGGGATCAGGCCAAGAGGAAGGCATAAAACTTGTAAATATCTATACACCTAACATAGAAGCACCTCAATACATAAGACAAACACTAACAGACATAAAAGGAGAAATTGACAGTAACACAATAATAGTAGGAGACTAACACCCCACTCACACCAAAGAATGGATCATCAAAATTGAAAATTAATAAGGAAACACAAGTCTTAAATGATACATTAGATGAGATGGATCTCATTGATATCTTCAGGACATTCCATCCAAAAGAAGAGTACACCTTCTTCTCAAGTGCGCATGGAACATTCTCCAGGATAGACCACTTATTGGGTCACAAATCAAACCTCAGTAAATTTAAGAAAATTGAAATCGTGTCAAACATCTTCTCCAACCACAACACTATGAGACTAGATATCAATTACAAGAAAAAAAAATGGTAAAAAAAAAAAGAAAACCCACAAATGCATGGAGATAAAGCAACACATTTCTAAAGAACAAACAGGTTACTGAAGAAATCAAAAGAAAAATCTAACAATTTCTAGAGGCAAATGACAATGAAAACATGAAAACTCAAAACCTATGGTATGCAGCAAAAGCAGTCCTAAGAGGGAAGTTTATAGCAATACAATCTTACCTCAAGAAACAAGAAAAACCTCAAATAGACAACTTAACATTACACCTAAAACAGCTGGAAAAAGAAGAACAACAACAATGAAAACAAAGCAGAAGGAAAGAAATAAAGATCAGAGCAGAAATAAGTGAAAAAGAAATGAAAGAAACAATAGTAAAGATTAATGAAACTAAAAGCTGCTTCTTTGAGAAGATAAACAAAAATGACAAACCTTTAGCTAAACACATCAAGGAAAAAAGAGAGAAGACTCAAATCAACAAAATTAGAAATGAAAAAGGAGAGGTACAACACACAGTGCAGGGATACAAAGGAGTATAGGAGAATATTATGAACAACTATATGGAAATAAAATGGATAACCTGAGAAATGGCCAGATTCTTTAAAAAGTTCAATCTTCCAAGACTGAGCCAAAAAGAAATATAAATTATGAACAACCCAATTACAAACACTGAAATTGAAGCTGTGATAAAAAATCTCCCAAAAAACAAAAGCCTGGGACCAGATGGCTTCCCAGGAGAATCCTATCAAACATTTAGAGAAAAGCTAATGCTTATCCTCCTACAACTCTTTCAAAAAAATGCAGAGGAAGGAACACTTCCAAACTCATTCTACAAGGACCCATCACCCTGATACCAAAACCAGACAAAGACAACACAAAAAAAGAAAACTACAGGTCAATATCACTGATGAACATAGATGCAAAACTTCTCAACAAAATTTTAGTAAACAGAATTCAACAACACATTAAAAGGCTCATATACCATGATCAAGTGAGGTTTATTCCAGGGATGCAAGGATTCTTCAATATAAGCAGATCAATCAATGTGATATACCATGATATCAAATGGAAAGATGAAAACCACATGATAATCTCAATATATGCAGAAAAAGCCTTTGAAAGAATTCAGCATCCCTTTATGATTAAAATTCTTCAAAAAATGGGCATAGAACCATCTTACCTCAACATAGTAAAGGTCATATATGATAAGCTTACAGCCAGCATTATTCTTTTTTTTTTTTTTTTTTTTTTAACATAATCAAGGATTTATTTCCTCATTCACATCCCTGTCTTGTAGTTGTTGCTGCTGCTTGAGTGTTAGTGGGTTCACAAGGAGTATCAGAGGGTTTGTTTAATCCCTAAGTCGTGTCTGACTCTGCAAACCCATGGACTGTAGCCCACCAGGCTCCTCTGTCCATGGGATTTCCCAGGCAAGAATACTGGAGTGGGTTGCCATTTCCTTCTCCAGCCAGCATTATTCTTAATGGTGAAAAATTGAAAGCATTCCTGGTTCAATCAGGAACAAGACAAGGGTATCCACTTTCATCAATATTATTCAACATAGTTTGGGAAGTCTGAGTTACAACAATCAGAGAGGAAAAAGAAATGAAAGTAATCCAGATCAGAAAAGAAGAAGTAAAGCTCTCACTGTTTATAGATGATATGATACTGTGCATAGAAAACCCTAAATATAGTATCAGAAAATTACTAAAGCTAATCAGTGAATTTAGAAAGCTGCAGGATACAAAATCAATACTCAGAAGTCACTTGCACTCTATATACTAACAATGCAAAATCAGAAAGAGAAGTTAAGGAATCAATCCCATTCACCATTGCAACAGAAAGAATAAAATATCTAGGAAGAAACCTACCTAAGAAGACAAAAGAACTATACACAGAAAATTATGAGACACTGATGAAAGAAGTCAAAGATGATATAAACAGATGGAGAGATATTCCATGTTCCTGGGTAGGAAAAATCAATCCTGTGAAAATGACTATACTACCAAATGCAATCTACAGATTCAATGTGATCCCTATCAAATTACCAATGGCATTTTTCACAGAACTAGAAAGAAGAAAATTCACAATTCATATGGAAACACAGAAGACCCCCAAATAGCCAGAGCAGTCTTGAGAAAGAAGAATGGAGCTGGAGGAATCAAGCTTCCTGACTTCAGATTACACTACAAAGTGACAGTCATCAAGAGAGTATGGTACTGGCACAAAACCAGAAATATAGACCAATATAACAAAATAGAAAGTCCAGGAATAAAACCATGCACCTATAGGTACCTTATTTTTGACAAAGGAGGCAAGAATATACAATGCGGTAGACAGCCTCTTGAATAAATGGTACTGGGAAAACTGGACAGCTACATGTAAAAGAATGGAATTAGTGCACTTCCTAACACCATACCCAAAGATAAACTCAAAATGGATGAAAGGCCTAAATGTAAGACCAGAAATTATAAAACTCGTAGAGGAAAACATAGGCAGAACACGATGACATAAATCAAAGCCAGATCCTTCATGACTCACCTTCTAGAGTAATGGAAATAAAAACAAAAGTAAACAAGTGGAACTTGATTAAATATAAAAGCTTTTGCACAGCAAAGGAAACTATAAGCAAGCTGAAAAGACAACCCTCAGAATGGGAGAAAATAATAGCAAATGAAAGAGCTGACAAAGGATTAATTCCCAAAATATACAAGCAGCTCATACAACTGAATACTGGAAAAACAAACAACCCAATTAAAAAGTGGGAAAAAGACCTAAACAGACATTTCTCCAAAGAAGACATACAGATGGCTAACCAACACATGAAAAGATGCTTAACATTGCTCATTATTAGAGAAATGCAAATCAAAACCACAATGAGATATCACCTCACACTGGTCAGAATGGCCATAATCAAAAAGTCTATAAATGGTAAATTTTGGAGAGGGTGTAGAGAAAAAGGAATGCTCTTGCACTGTTGGTGGGAATGTAAACTGATGCAGCCACTATGGAAGATGGTATGGAGATTCCTTAAAAAACTAGGATTAAAGCCATAGTATGACCCAGCAATTCCACTTGTAGGCATATACCTGAGGAAACCAAAATTGAGACACATGTATCCCGTTGTTCATTGAAGCACTATTTGCAATAGTTAGAACATGGAAGCAACCTAGGTGTCCATCGACAGATGAATGGATAAAGACATGGTGATAAATATACACAATGGAATATTACTCAGCCATAAAAAGGAACACATTTCAGTCAGTTCTGTTGAGGTAGATGAGCCTAGAGCCTATTATACAGAGTGAAATAAGCCAGAAAGAGTTAAATATAACATACTAATGCAGATACATGGAATCTAGAATAATGGCACAGAAGAATTTATTTGCAGGGTAGCAATGGAGAAACAGACATAGTGAAAAGATTTATGGACATGGGGAGAGGTAGGAGAGGGTGAGATGTATGGAGAGAGTAACATGGAAACTTACATTATGATAAGTAAAATAGATAG
Source organism: Cervus canadensis (assembly GCF_019320065.1). Taxonomy (NCBI): domain Eukaryota; kingdom Metazoa; phylum Chordata; class Mammalia; order Artiodactyla; family Cervidae; genus Cervus; species Cervus canadensis. The sequence goes on along the minus strand of NC_057399.1, from coordinate 39,242,438 downwards.
ACAGTGGGAGTTTGCTGTATGTCTCAGGAAACCCAAACAGGGGCTCTGTATCAATCTAGATGGGTTGGATGGGGCAGGAGATGGGAGGGAGGTTCAGTAGTGAGGGCATATATGTATACCTATGGCTGATCATGTTGAGGTTTGACAGAAAACAACAAAAGTCTGTAAAGCAATTATCCTTCAACTAAAAAACAAATAAAAAATGAAATCAGAGAGCATATGAGTCCTATAGTTTATAAAACTGCAGCATTAGTAGATTTGGGAAAATGATTTTCCATAGGATGTTAGGAAAATTTAAAATTTGTTCCAGCTAACTATATTCCTGCTCATAAAACTGACATATGATGCAAAAATGCCAGTTGATATTTTCAGTTTGCAACTGATCAACCTTAGGACAAAGCTTTTTCTTGGCTAGAATGGGAAATTGTTCTTTACGTGAACCTGAAGGAGGTAGGAATAAATCACCTGGGTCTTTCTAGGACTAAAGAACGCATAACTGTTTCAAGGTCTATAAGCTTCTAAGTGGCAGACCAAGAATTAAAACTGAGATTGATCAAACTCTACTTTTATTATAATTGCTGTACCAGTGGCTCTCAAATTATTTTTAACAATTGATTTTTTTTTTTTTTTTTTACTGAGTTAAACAGGACCAAGTTAAATTATAATAAAAACTGAGCTACACTGGTTGAAGTTAGGATGAGGAATAGTCCATTTAAACATTTTTTTTCACAACAACCTCACCTTGCTCTGTCCCCCACAGTGATCTCCAAAGCACTTTACAGAACAAACCCTGGCCTTTCCTGGATGTGTTTTAAAAATCACTACATTAAAGGTACTAGTTGCCACATTAATGTATCAATTTTCCCTGTGGAAAATTGATGTACATTCCTATGATTACATTAGAATGAATTAACTTATTACATGGCTAATTTAAAATAGAAGAAAATTAAGTATTTATTATTCCTTAGGCACAAACAGACTGTTCTGAAATATATGTAGGAGGTTTGGCTAGGTTATAAGGACTAAAAGATACAGTTACCACCCTTAAGAAACTTTGTAGACCTAAAAGCTCATTGCAAGGGTAAGCAAAGCAAAGGTGCATGATGCAACATTATTAGCAATAAGGAGTTATAAAGCAGTTGTTCTAAACTCTTTCACTTATGTTTTTCTTTTAAGTCAAAATATTACAATTTATGGTCAAGTGTGATAAGTGCTATAAATAAGAAAGTGCAAAATATTAAAATTTAGGAGTTTAGGTGATAGTACTTTTCGAGGTCAGTTCATTAGGAAGGCATTTGTGGACGTAGTGTTATGTGATCTGGGTTAAATAAAACAGAGAAGGAATTGGAGGAAGTGGGAAACAGAATAGATATACCAAGGCATCATTGATTATTCCTATTCTAATTCTGAAAACTTATTGTAAGATGATGCTATTCACTTTAACAGTATTTCTTATTATCTGTATCACTTCTGATACCACACCAAAGAAGTAACATTCTTTTAACTTCCTCTGATGTTTTCTTCCCTCAATAATTCCTTGAAAGTGAAAGTTGCTCAGTCAAGTCGGATTCTTTGTGGCCCCCCGGACTGTAGCCCTTAAAGTTAATCAATAATTCCTTAAAGTTGACTAATTCAAATAGTCTTGGCATTCTTTTTTCTTAAAGGAAAAAAAAATTATGGGGTAAAATGATGAAACCAGTCATATGGTAAAACCTCTCAAAATCTACCCTCACTCTTTGGTCTTGAGATTAGGAAACCATTCCAGTCAGAAGTGCCCAGGATTGTGGATGCCCAAGAAATGGCATAGAACAGAAACTGCCGATAAATTGAACTTCCTCGGTCACTTGGAGAGTCACCACTGCAGCTAACAAACCCTCCTGACTAGGTGAACTGGCCCTTTGTCTTCGATATTTAGCCCCTGACAGTCATAGGTGGGATATTGTCCTGTGACTTAGACAGTCATCCCAGTCATCTGCAGAGAGAGGAGATTGGTCCTTAATGAGTCATTTTGCCTGCAATCCATTACTGAAAAAATTCCTGGCCCTTCTCATGTATCTCCAATCTGACCTTTGTGATTTTGTTGTCATTTTTTCTCACACGTATTTACTCAACCCAGGAGATTGTAAGGTATGAATGATTACAGAATAGTTTTACCAACATTGTCCCATACATGACATTTCTATGATTAATTCTAAAACACTAGCACAAAAAATGAATAGCACAAGTAGCCATGTCCACCTGGGGCGTGAGGGCTTTTGGAAAATCATTTATCCCAATATGCTGTACCATTCTGTGAGCTCTTTTCATTCTTCTCTCTATTGGCTGTATTACTTAGCTCAGTTTCAGTCAAGCAATGAATACATATTTGTGTAGTGAATGAAAGTTTTTTTTGCATAAATATTGAAAGAAACAGCTCATTTACTAGTTCATATGTTACTGGTATATTAACTTTTATGTTAAAGTTGTGCTATGAATTAATGAATAGGTTTAATCTTATTTAAAAATAAGGGTATAGTTTAGTGATAATAAAATATTTCAGAAATATATTTTATTCATTTCCAAAATGCCTGGATTAAAATGTGGTATATGCCACAATTTGCCTCTCAGGCCAAATGGTTTGTATTTCCTTTACTTCTGCTTTACAACTTCTGCTATCTTCAACACTAAAGCTGTAAACTTTCTTCAGATAGTTTTGTTAGCCTTGTTTTGGTTCTTACTTCTCTGTCTTTGGTCAAATACATTCATTCCCATTGTTTCAGCTCTCATAAAAAGCACATCAAACTAAAATATATTATCTGCATGACTTTTTTCTGAACTCCATACTGCAGTTTCCTGATATTATATATACATGTCATATATACCACCTTATAATAAATGTATATAACGTAATAATAATATAAAGCATCATGATTTGTGAATGAAATTTAGTACTTTCTCTGCTGTTCTTAAAAAGTATTTGAGCATAACCAAACAGATGCTGAGGAAAAATAAACTTTCTAAAGGAATCACACCTAATAAATGGTAGTTAGTTCAGTAATACCTGCTAACCATTGTGAGATGTTGATTGAAATGTTGTAATAGGAGGATCAGGCTAATGCACTTGAATTTCTCATTAGTACTAACATTATTAAACAGTAGGAATGCAAACATCATGTATTTACTAACATGATATGAATTAGATGATATATTCTTTCCAACCATTGAACATGGGTCACGCTTTTAAATCTATCAGTTTAGAAAAAAGATTGGGAGAAGAAAATTCCGAAATGACACTATAAAGATGCTATCAGTTGAACACAGAGTATGGAAATTTATTTATGACAAGTGACATGTTTCCTTAAGGCAATATCACTGGGAAAAAATGAAACAGAGATATAAACCTAATATAATTTATTGTTGATCAGCTGCTCAGTGGTGTCTGACTCTTTGTGACCCCATGGACTGCAACACATCAGACTTTCCTATTCTTTACTATCCCCCATAGTCTGCTCAAACTCATTTGCATTGAGTCAATATTGCCATCCAACCATCTCATCCTCTGTTGCCCCTTTTTCCTTTTGCCCTCAATGTCAGCATCAGGGTCTTTTTCCAATGAGTTGGCTCTTTGTATCAGATGGCCAAACTATTGGAGCTTCCGCATCAGTCCTTCCAATGTATATTCAGGGTTTATTTCCTTCAGGATTGACTGATTTGATCTCCTTGCAGTCAAAAGGACTCTCAAGAGCCTTCTCCAATACAATTCAAAAGCATCAGTTCTTTGGTGCTCAGCTTTCTTTATGGTCCAGCTCTCACATCTATACATGACTACTGGAAAAACCATAGCTTTGAACAGATGGACCTTTATTGGCAAAATGATGTCCCTGCTTTTGAATACACTGTCTAGATTGGTCATAGCTTTTCTTCCAAGGAGAAAGAGTCTTTTAATTTCATGGCTGCAGTCACCATCTGCAGTGATTTTGGAGTCCAAGAAAATAAAATCTGTCACTGTTGCCACTTTTTCCCCTCCTTTTGGCCAAGAAGTGATGGGACAAGAGGCCATGAGCTTCGTTTTTTGAATGTTGAGTTTTAAGCTGCTTGTTCACTCTCCTCTTTCACCTTCATCAAGTGTCTCTTTAGTTCCTCTCTGCTTTCTGCCATAAGGGTGGTGTCATCTGCATATATGAGGTTATTGATATTTCTCTCGGCAATCTTGATTCCAGCTTGTGCCTCATCCAGCCTGACATTTCTCATGATGTACTCTGCATAGAAGTTAAATAAGCAGGGTGACAATATACAGTATTGATGTACTCCTTTTCCACTTTGAAACCAGTCTCTTGTTCCATGTCCAGTTCTAATGGTTGCTCTTTGACCTGTGTACAGGTCTCTCAAGAGGCAGGTAAGATTGTCTGGTATTTCCATCTCTTTTAAGAATTTTCCATAGTTTTTTGTGATCCACAAAGTCAAAAGTTTTGGTGTAGTCAATGAAGCAGAAGTAGATGTTTTTCTGGAATTCCCTTGCTTTCCTATGATCCAATGGATTTGGGCAATTTTCAGTCAAATTATCTACCACTGAGCTATACCCCCATGTTTGCAATTTGATTTCTAGTTCCTCTATCTTTTCTAAATCCAGCTTGTATATCTGGAAGTTCTTGGTTAATGTACTGTTGAAGCTTAGTTTGAAGGATTTTGAGCATAACTTTGCTAGCATGTGAAATAAGTGGTCATGCAGCAGTTTCAACTTTCTTTGGCATTGCCTTTCTTTGGGATTGGAATAGAAACTGACTTTTTCCTGTCCTATGGCCACTGCTGAGTTTTCCAAATTTTCTGGCATTTTGAGTGCAACACTTTAACAGCATCATCTTTTAGGATTTGAAATAGCTCAGCTGTAATTCTATCACCTCCACTCCATTTGTTCATAGCAATGTTTCCTAAGGCCCACATGACTTTACACTCCAGGATGTCTTGCCTTGGGTGAGTCATCACACCATTGTGGTTATCCATGTCATTAAGACCTAATAATATGTAGGTTTATTTGGATATAAATTCTATAAAACAAATAAAGTTAGCTAAAAATAATATAACTATCAGTAAAATTTTAATAGAAATGGTTTTAAATTAGTAATGAATTACTTTTAATTTTGTTTGTAGAAATCATCTTGATATTATATATTTTTAAATTCTTATGTATTACATACTGTTCAGAATTTAATTAAATTTTGTCTAGAATATGCTTTAAAGGACGTCACAAATAAAAGATGGGTTCAGTGAAGTAAGAAATACATAATATTTTATTGAAACTGGATAAGATCATGATGATTCATTACACTATTCTTGTTTCTGTTTATTTGAAACTTCTATAAAATCTTGAAGAGATTTGAACAAGTTCTAGTTTATTTTTCTCCTCTTCTTCTATCTTCTCTTTGCACACGAATTGAAATAATCTCTCTGTAAAAGGTAGAGTTTGTACATTGTTAGCTAAAGAGTGATCTTGGATTTTAGAATTTTGAGTAGTAAAGAAAAATTAAAATGAAAATAGCATGTTGAGAGGTAGTAAATGAAATAGTGGGCTTCCCTGGCGGCTCAGCAGTAAAGAATCTGCCTGCCAATGCAGGAGACTCAGGTTAGATCCCTGGGTTGGGAGGCTCTCCCAGGGAAGGAAATGGCAACTCACTTCAGTATTCTTGCCTGAGAAATCCCAAGGACAATGTAGCCTTGCAGGATAAAGTTCATGGGGTCATGGAAGAGTTGAACATGTCTTAATGACTAAACAACAAATGCAATAGTGGCATGTTTTCTTTAACCTTTCAAAATACCTTTTTTGAGGTATAATTGATATACAAATAACAACATATTTAATGTGTAAACTTGGTGCATTTACTATATGCAAATATATTAGTAGGTGTTGGGTATGTTTAGTATATCTTTGTAGTGATGGTATCACAGGGACATGTTTTATGGAAAAAAATTGTTAAGACTAATGGCTTTTAAAATCTTCGGTTTGATCTGATATAGATTCCTTCCATAGATTTTCTTCTCCAGTATTCCTGTTCTGATTTAATAGATGGGTTGATATTTCAAGAGGTCAAAATGTCTATTTTTGAACTTTTAAGTACTATCATATTAAGCTGCTCATGACAGATGAAGCATTAAAAATGGCTTAAGAATGAGAGTTCAAAGCTTTCCTTAGGTATGTTCTAATATTTAATATTAGATGATGTAGTGTCATGACTTAGAAGATTCAGGTTCTTAGAACAGGTCTTGTAACACAAGTTATATGACCTTGGACAGATTTGCATACCAATTTTCTCCATAATAAATGTAATGTGAATATTAATTGATAATAACATGTGAAAGCTTATGGCTTCCCAGGTGATGCAGTGGTAAAGAATCCACCTGTTAATATAAGAGACACAAGAGACCTGAGTTTGATCCCTGAATTGGGAAGATCCCCTAGAGAAGGAAATGGCAACCCACTCCAGTGTTCTTGCCTGGAAAATTCCATGGACAGAGGAGTCCATAGAGTTGCAAGGAGTTAAACATGTTGAAGCCACTGAAAGCGCACATGCACACACAGACACATGTGAAAGCTATCTGTCTATCATGTATCCCAAAGGCATTAAATTATTGGAAATTTTGTGTGGCAGGTAATAATCTTATTTAATACACTAAAATGTTTCTTTAACTCCTATTTTACTTGAGTGGTAGTAATTTTATCTCTGTTATTTTTTCCCCTCCTTTTAGGAGATTGTGTCTAATTTCTAGGGGCTTATATAAGGATAATACCTTAGTTGATGGGAAGGAAGCTTATAACTTCTTCAGTGGCCATATAATAAACTCTAAGAACCACTGAGTATTAATATTTTCTCTGGTGTTTTATTGTTGGTTCATATAGGTCATGGCAGAATCATCCCTCAAACCTATTCATAATCCCCTTCAAGTCCAAGACTTTGCTCTTTCTCTGTTTCACTAGGACTAGGCTATGCCACTATTTCCTAAAGCTCCCTCTCCCAACCACACTTTGGGATAATTCTAATGTTCTTATACTTTGGTAGCATCTAGAATTCTGGGTCTGATTTCTTACCTAAATTCTGCTGTTTCTATTACCTATACCTGGAATTACTGTTTTAAGAATTATTTAAAGCATGAACTCTGAAGTCAGATTAAGGTTGAATCCTACACACCTACTACCTTCTCAACCTTGTTATTTAACCAGATTGCACTTTGCTTTCTTCATTTGATAAGTAAGAAAGGTAATAGTATTTTCCTCAGAAAATGTGAAATGTATAAATAACCAGAAACTTGTCTGGACCACAGTAAGACCTTTAGAAGTATTATCCACTATTATTCCCCTGATCTTACCAGAATACCTTTGTAAGTTAGAAATTTAAAAAAAAAAAAGTCTGCTTTTCCCTCATCTGTGTTTTCACATCTTTTCTTTAAGGTGTCAGAACAGAATACTTTTCTGATAGAGATACTAAAGTAATGGGAAGAAGGCTAAGTGGGGAATGGGAAGAAGTAGAAGAGGAAAACACAGTTAAATTTCATTGCTGACGTGTCAATTAAGTTGCTAATGTGGTAGTTTACACAGTTCATTTCTTTCATTCTAATTGCTTGTGTGGACTAATCAGGGGTGTGACTTGGGCATGGCTATTCTTTAAACTGTTGGAAATAATTCTGTTGCTCAGGCAGGCTAAAAATTACTGACCTGGATTCCTAGGAGGCCCAGATGGTTTAAGTATTTATTGGGTATTTAGCAGAAATATGTAAAAGGGATTTGTCTTTTCTATGTCTGTAGCATTGGGAATTTCAAGACAAGTTCATGAAAATTTCCAAGTATAGGAAGTCAAACATCTAACATCTGTTTTATGCATACTAAGCACCCTGATTAATGGTGAAAAAGGAATGGAAAGTGGAATCTTCAAAATATTTCAGTAATAACTATAAAAACTCTATGTAACTAATAAAAATGTATAGAATAAAATTGGTATTGGCATGGTAACAATATATATCATTTATTGTATATATCATACGTATCATTTTCCCATTTTATTAGTTTTATGCTCATCTGAAAGGTATACTAACTCACAGATAATCACCATTTACATCTTACAGTTTCAATATTCAGTTGATGATGTACATTGGTATGTGATTTACACAAACACTAGTAATTTTTTTACCCTGTGTTTGCTCTAGACTTGAAAAATAGTATTGAAAAAATATTTTTTCAATAAAAATGAGCCTGAGAATGTTTCATTGGGCTGAAATTCCAGGTATATTAGTAATGTTATATACCAGAGAAAAGTAAATCACACTTTCTAAACTCTATCTTGCTGAAACAAGCCTAAAGGATAAGTGATAATAGCTGTGCAATATCATGTGATGAAATGAAAATAGTGAAATGTTATTCAAAAATATTGTAGAATGTAGAGTTATGTTTCTTGAAATTCAGGTTCAAAATTAAGGTGAAAGTTACTTGGATTAAAAATTACAATGTAATGTCTTTAAAATATCCTATAATATAAACTGTAGATGTAATTGTACATAAATTTTATGGAAAAAATGGTTAAAAGCAACTGAGCTAAAGAATGGATATGAATTAAAAAATTGTTAAATATGGATATCTGTTTCTCAGACCATTATGATTTTATAATTGCTATTAAATAATATTAATTATATGAAAGTATATTGAATATGAGGTATATCTCTAAGTACTTAAAATTTATTTCATCCTTAATAGATAGATACAGTGAAATATTCTTATGATTAAATGATGCTCTTAACATTATTATCAAATGCTTGATTTTGAATCAACATTTCTAATACATATCTGCTTATCTACAGGATTTACTATGTTATGCTTTTATGTAGTTTTTAAAAATACAAACTTTTTTTTATGTGGATGTGTATACATAGAAAGGTTGCATTTGTGCTAGTAAGCTGTAGGTGGCTTACTGATGAGATTTTTACATGTACTGGAGGGTTTAGGAACTAAAGTGAACAAAATGTATTCACAGTGGTTTTTCTCTCCTCTTTTCTCTCTCAACATCTATCTCCTTATACACCATTATGGATTCACATGCTTTTATTAATTAATTATTACTATAAATATTCATTTTGATACTCAGTTTGCACAAAATGTGATCAATATAATCTCTTTCAAGAAGCATTCATTTTTTTTTTTTTTACATGATTCCACTAATCTTTGGTTGGATGGCCTCACTGACTCGATGGACATGAGTTTGAGAAAGCTCTGGGAGTTGATGGATAGGGAAGCCTGATGTGCTGCAGTCCAAGGGGTCACAAAGAGTTGGACATGACTGAGTGACTGAACTGAACTAGTCTTTGAGTGCTTCTTTCCTAATAACATTTATCAATTTTACTTTCCTTTTTTGCTTGCTATATAACTATATTCAGAAGTGTTTTCAAAGAGTCCTAGTTTTTCATACTGGCAAAGGGTATTTGCAAACCAGACCTGGATGCTATGTGTGTTAATTACTAATTACTATGTGCTAATTACTTTTGGAGTATCATAGCTTTTCAGTGGAGAGATGTAGCATATAATTTTAAATAAGTTTTATATTTTAGAACACTTAGATTTATAAAAATATTGCAAAGACAGTATAGTTTTTTAAAATAAATTCTGCATTCAGTTTCCCTTTATAATTAACATCTAACTTTAATGTGATGCATTTGTTATAGTTAATTAACCAATATTGAAACATTATTATGAAGTCCACATCCTGTTCAGATTTTATTAACTTTCATTTTGTGTCGCTGTTCTGTTCCAGGATCTCATCCAAGATACCATATTGCCTTTAGTTATTGTGTCTCCTTAGGATTCTCTTGGCTGTTAAGAGTTCCCCAGACATTTCATGTTTTCAATGACCTTAAAAGCTGTGAAGAGTACTGTTCAGGTATTATATAGAAAATTTCTCTGTTAGAATTGCCTCAATTAGAGTTAGAAAGTCTGATGTTTTTCTTATGATTAGACTGAGGTTATGGGCTTTTGGAAGGAAGACCAGAGGTGAAGTGCCATTTTTTGTGCATCACATCAAGGGTATGTAGGATACTGATATCGTTGTTGTTGTTAACCTTGATCCTCTGGTTGAGGTGGTAGTTTGTCAAGTTTCTCCACTGTCCAGTTATTCTTTTCCCCCATTTCTATATCGTACATTTTGGAGAGAAGTCACAATATGAAAACAAGACTTGATAAGTGTGGAATTAATTTCTGCCTCGAGTAAGGCAAACTAGCTACACAAAGTATTTGCATTTCATTCTGCATTGGAAATCTCATCCCTCATTTGCCTCTTTCTTTATTCAACAACCTATTATATTAGTAAATACTCATGAATATTTACATTCTACTCTGAGTCAGAATGCAGTACTTATTTATTTTGTTGCTCAAATTGTTTGGGGGATCTTTCAGACGGTTCTAGTTGCTTAAATTCCACATCACTGTTTTGGTTTGTTTTGTTTTAGAACTCTTTCTGGCACCACAAGATTTTTTTCCAGGCTCTTCTGGTATATTTCCTGCCTTAGTCTTGGAATCAACCATTTATTCAAAGTTTTAGTTCTTTGTTTTGGAGGTTGGAATTAGAAACCAAATCATGGGCAATAGGTGATGAGATGGTCAATTTTATATGTTAACTTGACTGGCTTAAGGTATAATGTGATAGCTGGTAAAACATATTTCTGAGTGTGTCTGTAAGAGAGTCTCCAGATGAGATTAACATTGAATGGGTAATAAGGATAACTTGAATGAGTAAAGATAAGTTCTATTGCAGGTAGATATCATCCAATTCATTGAGGGCCTAAGTAGAACAATAAAGCAGAGGAAGGGTAAATTTGCTCTCTGCTTGAGCTGGGGCATACACCTTCTGTTCTCAGACATTGGTTCTCCTGATTCTTGGACATTTGGAGTTGGTCTCACTTATAATTGACTCCCTTGGTCCTAGGGCCTTTGAATTTAAACTCAAATTACACCACCAGCTTTCCCGGGTCTCTAGCTTGCAGATGGCAGATGATGATACTTTTCTATCTCCATAATTGTGTAAGCCAGTCCCTCATTATAAACGCTTTCTATATATACATATAAAAAGTGTTTATATATATTATATATATAATTAGTTCTGATTCTTTGAAGAACCTTAATATAGATTTAATTAGTAAACCTAGTTAGTAATACAGGTTTAGATTAGTAAATCATGATATAGGTTTACTCCTTGCTACTGGGGTATCTTTGCCTTTATCAGTATCAGTGCAGGAAAAGTATATGTGTATATACTATCCCATGTATATATACATACCTATATTTATAGATACCTTATGTCACCATATGTGCTGTGCTATGCTTAGTTGTTCTGCTATGTCTGACTCTGTGACCCCACTGGGATTTCCCAGGAAAAAATACCAGAGCGGGTTGCCATGCCTTCCTCCAGGGGATCTTCCCATCCCAGTGGTCAAACCCAATTCTCCTGCATTTCAGGTGGATGCTTTACCATCTGAGCTACCAGGGAAGCCCAAGAATATTGGAGTGGGTAGCCTATTCTTTCTCCAGGAGATCTTCCTCACCCAGGAATCAAACCAGGGTCTCCTGCATTTCAAGCGGATTCTTTACTAGCTGAGCTACCAGGGAAGCCCATGTCACCATATATATCTATATTAATCTAAATATAAGTTCATATTGATGTCTCCCATCCTCATTTATTACCACATATTCTTTGCTCCTTCCTCTTGCTTATCTCTAAGCTATCACTACAAAAGTGAGGAAATTGATTTTTCATCATCCACCTTCCATTTACTTTAATTCTAGTAGACATATATATTCAGAATTGTTAACTCATACCTGATGCAATGTACCTTTTTCAACTTAAGTTTAGTGATTATGTACATTTTCCCCTCAATTAGTTTTATAGTCTCCACTGACTTCCAGTTATTTACCTTGGAACATTTACCACACACCATCCAGTCAAATTGCTTTATATATTTGTAATAAAGTTCAGTTGTTTTATCACATTCTGCATTCCATTCTGGGAGTCCCTGATCATTATTTTTATTTTCTCTAAATCATTATTTTTAAATTTTTAAAATATTAAAGTTCACTTTTTGTCCTGTGTTGATAAATAGATTTTGGAAAATGAATATTGTCATTTATCCAAAAATATATTATTATACATAATAGATTCACATTCCTAAAACCTCCCCTGTGTTTCACATATTAAACCTTACCTCCCCTTTCCCCCAAATCCTGGCAAACACTGTATTTTATTGTCTCAGTAGCTTTGGCTTTTCCACAGTGTCATTTAGTTGAAATCACAGTGTATAGTCTGTTTAGCCTTTTACTAATAAATATGCATTTAAGATTCATACATTTTTCGTGGCTTGATTGTTCATGTTTTTATCACTGAGTAAATATTATATATTTTGAATCTATCACAGCAGAGTCTCCACTGGTCTACTGAAGGGCATCTTGGTAGCTTTTATTTTTGGTGATCGTGATATTTATATGGAATTCTTTGTATGAGCCTAACTTTTCCAGTCAGTTGGTAAATACCAAGGAATGCAATTAATACTTCACACACGAAGTGTATGTTTAGCTTTGTAGTTCAGTTCAGTCGCTCAGTCGTGTCTGACTCTTTGCGACACCATGGACTGCACATGCCAGACTACCCTGTCCATCACCAACTCCTGGCGCTTTCTCAAACTCAGGTCCATCAACTTGGTGATGCCATCCAACCATCTCATCCTCTGTCATCCCCTTCTCCTCCTGCCTTCAATCTTGCCCGCCATCGGAGTCTTTTCCTATGAGTAAGTTCTTCGCGTGGCCAAAGGATTGGAGTTTCAGCTTCAGCATCTGTTCTTCCAATGAATATTCAGGACTGATTTCCTTTAGGATTGACTGGTTTGATCTCCTTGCAGTCCAAGAGACTCTCAAGAGCCTTCTCCAACCCTACAGTTCAAAAGCATCAATTCTTCAGTGCTCAGCTTTCTTTATAGTCCAACTCTCACATCCATACATGGCTACAGGAAAAACCATAGCTTTGACCAGACGGAACTTCGTCAGTAAAGCAATGTCTCTGCTTTTTAATATGCTGTCTAGGTTGGTCATAGCTTTTCTTCCAAGGAGCAAGTGTCTTTTGATTTTGTGGCTGCAGTCACCATGTGCAGTAATTTTGGAGCCCCCCGCCCCCAAAAAAATCTCTCATTGTTTCCATTGTTTCCCCATTGTTTCCCCATTTTTTAGCTTCGTAAGAAATGTCCAAATGCTCCCAAAGTGGTTGTACTATTTTGCATTCCCACAAGTAATGAATGTAACTGTTCTTTTACTCTTCACCATAAATGAAATTATGTTTTTCTTTTCAATTTTAGCTAATCTAATAGGTGTATAATGCTCTCTTGTTTTAATTTTCAATTCCCTAATGGTGTTTTATGGATAAAATATTTTCATATGCTTATTTTCCATCTGTATGTCTTCTTTGGTGAGATATCTCTTCAGATTCTAGTTCTCATATGGGTTGATCCTTTTTCTTGAGTGTTGAGTTCTTGCATAGTTCTTTATAAGTGTGTTTTGATAGTCTTTTTTTCTGGCATGTGGTTTTCCATTTCTTTCCCTTAAATGTTTTTCACAGAGGAAAGTTTCCATTTTAATAAATCCATCTATCTTTTTTCCCCATGAATTGTATTTTAGATGTTTTATCTCAAAACTCATACCCAACTCCAGAGTCACCTAGATTTTCTACTGTGTTTTCTCCTAGAAGTTTTGTGGTTTTGCATTTTATTTTAGGTCTTTTATCTACCTCTATTTGTGTGTGTGTGTGTGAAAGTTATAAATTCTGTGATTAGATTTATTTGTTACTGTTCCAAGTATTTTTTTTTTTTATAATTATCACATATGTATATTTAACGTTCTAGTACCATTTGTAGAATTTTCTCCATTGGATTATCTTTCTGTGAGTCTGTCTTTAGGCTGCCTATTTTGTTTTACTGAATATGTGTGTATTCTTTTGCTAATACTATGTTGCCTGGATTACTGTTAGAGGAAGTCATGGAGAGGACATGACCACTGGTGGACCAAAAGCTGAACCCAGGCAATTGGTGACTCCTTACCCTGTGTCCTGTAGTTGGAACATACATTCTTCCCACCATTCCCACAGCTGAATCTTTATCAAAAAAGTAGACTTGAGAGAGTAAAGTGCTTCAAGACCATGTGGACTGAATATATGACTGAACCCAGTTAAAGTCTCTATATAACTTTTAAAATTCTGATAGGTGGGTGCACCTATCTTCCAGATGAGTAGGTACTGTAGTTACCCAAGATGAGCCTTGTATGCAAATTCTTTTGCTTATTAAACCTGTCACCTACCAATCTTGAATGGTCTGCCTCTTTCTTAAGTCTCTCATTCCCCTCCATTTACGGGCTTCACTTTCAGACTTCACTTGGGGATCTCACACATTTTCAAAACCACAAATACTGTAGTTATATTAAGTATTGGAATTGAGTAGTATGAAATTTCCAAGTGTATTTTTCTTCTTTTTCAATACTGTGTTGATCATCTTAGATCCATTTCAGTTCCTTTCTGACTTAAAATAAATTTCTCCATATCAACAGAATAGCTTCCTGAGATATCAACTGTGATTGTATTGAATCTGTAAGTCAAGTTGGTAAACACTGATATTTTAAAAATAATACTGAGTCTTCCTATTCATGAAATATCTATTAATTTATATCTTATTTTTCTTTAGCATTCTATAGTTTTTTTTACATAAAGGATATTTACATAATTTGTCAGATTTATACCTTATTACTTATCTTTTTTGGTTATATCATAAATGGTATTGCATTTTTTATTTCAGAATTTAGCTGTTCATTGTTAGTATATAGTATATAAAGAATAATTAACTTTTGTGTCATAACTTTGTGTCCTCTGACCTTGCTATATTGGATTATTAGTTTCCATAACTCCTTTGTTGATTCTTCGAGAATTTCTACAAAGATCACATTGTCTCAGAACAAAGATAGTTTTATTGCTTCCTTACTAATCTGTATATATGTTATTTCCTTTTCTTAACTTACTGAATGGAGAAGGAAATGGCAACCCACTTCAGTATTCTTGCCTAGAGAATCCCATGGACAGAGAGAGAATCCCAGGGACAGAGGAGCCTGGTGGGCTGCCGCCTATGAGGTCACACAGTCAGACATGACTGAAGTGACTTAGCAGCAGCAGCAACTTACTGAACTAGGTAAAATTCCAGTGCAAAGTTGAAAGGAAGTGTTGAGAGAAGACACCCTTGACTTGTTCTCATCCTTGGGAGAAAACCAGTAAAGTTTCAGCATAAAATATGATATTTAAAGAATGTTTTTATAGATTTTTTTATCAAATTTAGAAAATTATTTTCTATTCCTAATATGCTGAGTTTTTATCATTAATGGATATTGAATTCTGTCAAAGTATCTTTCTGCTTCAGTTGTTAATGTGGTAGATACATTGATTTTTGAATGTTGAAACAACCCTGAATAATTAGAAAATACTCACTTCAGTGTGGTTTATAGTTGTTTTAAAATATTATTGAATTTTTTTCTGCTAAAATTTTGGTGAGAATTTATTGCATTTATTTTCATGAGAGGTGTTAGTCCATACTTTTCTTTTCATATCATAACTCTCTTATTTGTCTTTATGTTATTGATTGATTAATTCATAGAATGAGTTAGGAAGTATCCCTTATAATTATATATCTAGGAATATATTGTGGATAATTAGTATCATTTTTCATTAAATATTTAGAAGAATTAATCCTTGAAATCACTTAGGTGTGGTGTGGTGCTTTGCTCTTTAGAAGATTACTGGGTATTAATCAATTCCTTTAAGAGATACTGGCCTATTCAGATTATTTTTCATTGTGTGGATTTCGTGGGTTTGAGTCTATCAAAGATATGGTTCACTTCTTCTGAGTTATCAAATTTATGGGCATAGAAGGCTGTTGAAAATTTTAATTATAATAGTGAGTTTGTCTGTTTTTGCTTGAATATGTGTGTTTTCTCATGTCTTTTGTCTCTCTGTTGTTAGGTGCACAGACATTAAGGATTTTAATCTCCTTTTGGAGAACTGACCTCTTTATCAATATTCAATGTCTACCTTTATCCCTAGTAGCTTTCCTTGCTCCAAAGTCTAATTTATTTTAAGTTACTATGACTACTCCAGCTTTCTATTTATTAGCATTGGCATACTATACCTTTCTCTAATACTTTTCTTTTAACCTCTATGAAACTTCATATTTAAATTGGATTTTCTATAAGCAAAATATAATTGTCTTTTTAAAATTCATTCTAACAATCTGTTTTATAGTTGTGGTATTCAGACCATTCAGATTTAAAATGATGAGTGTTTTAGTTAGTCTAATACCACTATGTTTTTAACTGTTTTCTGTGCCTTGTGTTCCTTCTTTTCCTTCTGTTTTCTGTCTAATCTGGCTTGATTTAATATTTTATGTGATATAATTTAAACTCTTCTCTTAGAATATTGGTTGTATCCTTTTTTTGCATGTGTGGTTCCCCTGTAATTTTCAATATACATTTTAACTTATCTAATCCACCTTTACATAACATATACTGCTTCTCTTGTAATGAGTGTTCTTAATGCTGAAATATTCCCAATTCCTTCTTGCCTCGTTCCTTTTGACACTGTTGTCATCCCTGTCACTTATCCATACTCTGTAATCATCCACTGTCTTGTTACTAGTTTTGCATTCAAAGAAACACTTATCATTTATATTATCTTAATCAAGAATAAGAATAAGGAAAACAATATGTTATTTATATTTAATTCTTCCATAACTCTCTTTATGTGGATCTGAGTTTCTGACATACAACATTTCCTTCTCCATAAAAAACTTGTAACTTTTATCTGTAGAACTGCTCACAATGAATTCCCTGTTTTGTTTAAAAGGAAGTCTTTATTTCTCCTTATGAAGTATTAGCTTGTTAAGAAAGATCTATGTTGGTGAATATATATTTTTTGGAAATACCTGTGTCTATATCTGTATCTGTCTATCTATGTGTTACTCTACTCTTTTCTTTCTTGTACAGTTTCTGATGAACAGTCAACTGTATAAAAAAACCTTCTTGTCCCTCTATAATTAAGATAATGTTTTTTCAAGAACATTAAATTCTTTACCAGGCCATGTTTAGTATGTTAAAGGACTCACTGATAGCATTCTTCAGTTCTGTCACAGTGTTATTAATTTCTAGCTTATTCTTTTGATTCTTTCTTAGAATATCCATCTCAGTCCTTATATTCCTCATCTGTTTTTGTATTTTATTTACTTTGTCATTAGAGTCATTATTACATGAATTATAATTATTTTAAATTTCCTCTCTGATTCTAACATTTGCTTCATATCTGTTTCTGATGCTTGCTTTGTGTTTTCAGATTTTGTTTCTTCTGAACTTTTTACCATGTCTTTTAATTTTTATATTTTTCTTGAATGCTAGATGTGATGAAAATAAATTGAGGTACATAACCTTAGTGTGAGCATGTATGTAACTCTGACTAGGAGTTGAGGTGTTTGCAGTGTTTACCGTATCTTAGGCACAGTTGAATTCCTAGGCTGTGCCTGCTTTGGTCTGTGATGATCAGGTGTGGTGAAAGGAAAGCATTCTACAATATTATGATTGTACCTCATTGTTATAGTAGACCTGTGTCCCTGAATTATGGTTTTCAATAGCATTTCTTAGCTTACTCCCCCTACCTCCCATGAGACAGGAAGGCCAGAGAGGGCTAGATCTGGGGAAATATCCTCTCCAATAAGGCTCTGACAATTTATTTTTCCTCTGGAGAATAGGCCTCTGTTATCGAGGAAGCTCTAACCTAGTTCACAGTGGTTACCTTTCCCCTTTGACAAATTGATAATGGGAGTGGCAGCTCTTCACCAGTAGATTCTGGTTGGTTCCCTGGAGATAAGTCTACAGAAGTTTGTGCCTTCCCAATACTATAAGCCTGAAGAGTTTCTCACTTTCACCTTCATGATGGTCTGTATTCATACTCTAGCAATTCTTCAAAATGTCCTTTAACTTTTCCTACCAGTTAATGGCTCCAACTGTTTTTTCTCCAGGTGAAGGTCTATGACTCCTTTGCTTTGACTGTCTTTTTGACTTTCAATCTAGCAGTTCGCCTTTGCACTCTCAGTCCCCTGGTGAGTCCAAGATAGATCATTAATTCTCAGTTTGTTCCGCTGTTGCAGTAAGAAGACTAAAACTTCCAAGCTCTTCATGTGTTGAAACTTGAACCAGAAATCCCTCAATGTATGTATTTTAAAACTTGAGTTTTTATTAATATTTCCAGTTTAAATATAGTGTGTAACCTTTTTATACCTTTACCGACTTTATCTTTCTTTTCTCTAATATGGAACATATCTTGTATTATTAACATATGTAAGTATGTATGAATGTATGTTATTCTATGATATACTTAAAATAATTTTAAATTTATAATGTTAGCTTTGTAGTTTAAGATTCCTTAGTAATTCCTTTCATCGTATTCAGTTAATGTACTGTATTCAAATTTACTACAAAGCACTTACTGTTTCTGCATGGTTTGTTAACAACCTGATAACATAGTTCCATTAATTATTTCTCTTTATTTTTGGTTAAATTTTTTACACTTTATTTTTTTTTATTTTTCATGTGTAAAACTGACATGGTTCAAATACAAAAACTTTCTAAAAATGGTATATTCAAGAAAATATTACTACATTTGCATCTCTTCAGCTCTATCCTCCCCATGTCATCTTTTGCAAGAATACATATTTGTGTACTGTCCCTTGTATTTTGTAAATCTTTAGCAAACTATACAATGTACCTGTAACCTGCATTTTAAAATTAATGATATATACTAGAAATAAATCCACAATGAACATCTTACTTCTTTTGATAACTAATAAGTTCTTTTAATTATGTACTAGTATGCATATATCATAATGTACCCAGCTAGTTACCTATTGAAGCTGAAACTCCAATACTTTGGCCACCTCCTGAGAAGAGCTGACTCATTGGAAAAAGCCCTGATGCTGGGAGGGATTGGGGGCAGGAGGAGAAGGGGACAACAGAGGATGAGGTGGCTGGATGGCATCACGGACTCGATGGACATGAGTTTAAGTAAACTCTGGGAGTTGGTGATGGACAGGGAGGCCTGGCTTGCTGTGATTCATGGGGTCACAAAGAGTCGGACACGACTGAGCGACTGAACTGAGTTACCTATTATGGTGTTGAAGTTGCAGATTTTTTCCAAGTTTGCTATAAAAATATACACACTATATATATATAGTTTTACATTTGTAGGAGTGAATCAAAGTCTATTCAGTAAAGGTTCTAACATTTTAAAATATGCCCATAACACACAAAAGTCCTACCTTCTACAACTTGCTAACAGGTTGGTCTTTCTGATGTGGCCAATCTGCCAAAAGAGAAATGGTATCACCCTGTAGTTTTATGTAGTTGGTGTTATTATTATGTTAAATATAATTTCATGTTCCTAAGGGCCATTTTATTTCCTTCTGTCCCCCAGTTAACTTCCTTTTTTCCATTTATTCTGTCAACTTGCTCTTTTTCCTCTTTTTTTCAAAGCATTTTATATAATGGTGATTTTAAGTCTTTGACTAATATATCAATGGAAAATATTTTTAGTTCTTTCTTTGACTACTTATTTTTCTCCAGTTCCATTTTTTTTTAAGATTGCAGACATATATAACTTTGCTGTACACAAGCAACTAATACAACACTGTAAATCAAGTATACTTCAATAAATAAATAAATACTATAATGTCCCAGGAGCACACAAAATGTAGTTTTATTTTCTAGTATCTGAGTGCAAAATTGACTGTATCAATAAGAGCCTCCTTATTGATTGCTTTTCAGATGTTTTTCATGTTTGCTCAATATTGTATCAATTTTGTCTGAGACAAAATAGTGTACTGGAAGTATATTAAAAAGTGCTCTTGGGATCAATGCTTACAGATAGAAATGGAAAGAGCCAGAGTAGGCCAAGGAGGTAGTTGGGCTGTCATGCAGTCTCTACAGCGACTTCAGCCAGCAAACCTGAGCGGAGCAGTGAAGCTGGGTTGGCCCTTCAGAGTTGCCCCATGTTACATCCATTGGCCTGATATTTACATAGTGGGTCTTTGGATATACTCTGTCACCAGAAACAGAAGTTTTCTTAGAAGAGTCAGCTCTCTCCAGCCAAGACAATTTCTGAGAGGGCTAACAACTGGGAGTAGGTAGCTCACAGTATTCCAAGTAGTTGAGGGAAAGGTCTTTCAGTCCTGAAGAGAAGTTTCTGGGCAGTTTCTATATCTTCCTCCTTGTATGTCTTCTAGTCTCTGCTTTTTGGGGACTGCAGATTTTTAGTGCATAGCTGCCGACAACTGTTACATCTTCATGGTGAATTGTAGTTATTACACTATAAATATGTTAACATTAAATATGTATATTTTTACGTTAGCACCAAGTACTTTCTTAACATGTATTATCATTTTAATATATTTCAGTTTCTGCCATGTTGTACACTTCATAGGTATTTTTATTACTGTTTTATACTTTCTATACTTAATAAATATTTTTATAATATTAAATGTACAGCTATGTGAAAACTTTCTATTAGTGATACATAGTCTTTATCCTCAATTTTCATTCAGGTTACATTTCCTTCTCGTGAAGGATAGTATTTTCCATTATATTTACAGCAGAGATGAATTTTCTTTACTTTTTCAGAAAATGTGTTTATTTAGGCTTCATTTTACATTTAAAATTATTTTCTTGAAGAAAAAGGAATATAATTCTATAGTGTTCTGGTGTCCATTTTTTCTTTAAAGAAAACTGTCATTTTCTTGATATCCCTTTAAAGTTCCTGAGCCCATTACTATACTCCTTCCTTTCAGATTGCTGTCTTTGGCTTTTTTTTTTAGCAGTTGTCATAATGTCAGACTTAGTCTGTAACAGGAATTTTATTTTAGTATTATTTTTAAAAACCTTTTGGCCATTATCCTCTTTGAATATGGATTCTGCCTCATTCTCACTCTCATCTCCATCTGAAATGTTAAGAACATGTCAATTAGAGCTTTTCATATTATTTAATATGTTTTCTATGCTTTTTTCTGTATTTTCCTTCTTTTGTTTATGTGTTTGTTTCCTTCTGTTTTTTTTTTTTTTTTTGTGTGTGTATTGTGGATATTTTCTTCAAAACCACAGTTAGTTTTTACAATTTTTTTTTGACTCAGTGGAATCAAATCTGACATTATTTCTACCCACTAGGTTTAGAACTTCAGTACACTTTAAGCTCTATAATTTCCCCTACTTATTTTTAAAGTAGTTAAATTTTTTCTCTGTCAAAATTCTTGATACTATCTTTTT
This sequence comes from Cervus canadensis, assembly GCF_019320065.1. Taxonomy (NCBI): domain Eukaryota; kingdom Metazoa; phylum Chordata; class Mammalia; order Artiodactyla; family Cervidae; genus Cervus; species Cervus canadensis. The sequence goes on along the minus strand of NC_057399.1, from coordinate 39,221,059 downwards.
TATTTTTGAACATAATAAGCATAGTTATTTTGGTCTGTGTCTGCTTTCTTCATATTTTTTCAGTGACTTATTAAGTGTTTTTACCTTTTGTTTTATATATAAAACAGTTTTTGATTTACAACAAAACTAAGAGGGGGAGTTTAGAGATTCGTCATATATCCCTCACCCCCACATGCATAGCTTTCTTATTGCTACCATCCCCTACCAGAATCATACATTTGATACAGTTGATGAACCTACACTGACACATAATCACCCACAATCCACAGTTTACTGTAAAGTTTACTCCAGGTGAGTACAATAAATAAGTTTGAACAAAAGTATACTATAATACAACCATCATTATAGTATTGTGAAATGAAAATATCTTCTGCCATACTAATAAGCAAGAAATGTCACAGCCATCATTGGATTTCTGGTACCCAAGTGTGAATGAGGACTCCCAAAACTGTGATGCTGCTACCCAACATGGTTTGCTGAGGAGGTGGGGGAATGCAAGAAGCAAGGTGAACAGGATTGACCCCAGATGGCTGAGGAACATGAAAAGAATGAATTTAGTGAGCCCAGAGGCTTGCATCTTCCCATACATAGAATCCTAAATTCCTAAACTTGATCAAAAGTTGCTACCTCATTGAAAAAGCAAGATAATTTCAGAAAAGCATCCACTTCTGCTTTATTGACTACACCAAAGCCTTTGATCGTGTGGATCACAACAAACTGTGGAAAATTCTTAAAGAGATGGAAATACCAGACAGCCTCACATGCCTCCTGAGAAATCTGTATGCAGGTCAGGAAGCAACAGTTAGAACTAGACTTGGAACAACAGACTGGTTCCAAATAGGAAAAGGAGAATGTCAAGGCTGTATGTTGTCACCCTGCTTATTTAACTTATATGCAGAGTACATCATGAGAAACGCTGGGCTGGATGAGGCACAACTGGAATCAAGATTGCCGGGAGAAATATCAATAACCTCAGATATGCAGCTGACACCACCCTTATGACAGAAAGCAAGGAAGAACTAAAGGACCTCTTGAAGAAAGTGAGAGGAGAGTGAAAAAGTTGGCTTAAAACTCAACATTCAGATAGAGATCACAGAATCCAGTCCTATCACTTGAAGGCAAATAGATGGGGAAACAATGGAAACAGTGAGAGACTATTTTTTTGGGCTCCAAAATCTTTGCAGATGGTAACTGCAGCCATGAAATAAAAAGACACTTGCTCCTAGGAAGAAGCTGTGACCAATCTAGACAGCATATTAAAAAGCAGAGACATTACTTTGCTGACAAAGGTCCATCTAGTCAAAGCTATGGTTTTTCCAGCAGTCATGTATGGATATGAGAGTTGGACTATAAAGAAAGTTGAGCACTGAAGAATTAATGTTTTTGAACTGTGGTGTTGAAGATTCTTAAGAGTCCTTTGCGCTGCAAAGAGTTCAAACAAGTCCATCCTAAAGGAAATCAGTCCTGAATATTCATTGGAAGGACTTATGCTGTAGCTGAAATGCCAATTCTTTGGCCACCTGATGAGAAGAACTGACTCATTAGAAAAGACCCTGATGCTGGGAAAGATTGAGGGCAGGAGGAGGAGGAGACAATAGAGCACGGAATGGTTGGATGGCATCACCGACTCGATGTACCTGAGTTTGAGTAAGCTCCGGGAGTTGGTGATGGACAGGGAGGCCTGGAGTGCTGCAGTCCATGGGGTTGCAAAGGGTCAGACACAACTAGAGCAGCTGAACTGAAGTGAAACGGAGGTAAATATGAAAGGAATGAATTTAGTGAGCCCAGAGGCTTGCATCTTCCCATACTTAGATTGCTAAATTCCTAAACCTGATACGTGATCTTGATGTTCAGACTGCTCTTCCCTTTGTTGCAAACTTATATATAACCTGTCTTCCCTTCTGCCTCCTTGGAGTAATTTTCTCAGAGCTATTGAGATGCTGTCTCCTAAACTTTCCCACCAAATAAAATAACTGTCTACTTTCAGATTGTGACTATATTTTTTAGTCGATAGTATCAAGCAGAGTATTTTCATTGTTCTGAAAATTGTGTTCCACATATTCATTCCTTCCTCCTCACTAACCCCTCTTTGTTTTTCTAACTAGCCAATTATGTCATCTGCAAGTAAGGACAGATTTATGCCTTCCTTCTAAATCTTCATACATTTTGCTTTCTTTCCTTGCCTTATTATATTAGTAAGATTTCCCAGTACAATGTTGAAAAGGAATGGTGAGAGTGGACATCTTTGCCTGTACCTAATCTTAGCGGGAAATCTTTGTTTCTCACCATTAAGTATGATCTTAGCTGTAAGATTTTGGTGAATAAACTTTCAAGTTGAAAAGTTTCCCCTCCTTTCCTAGTTTATTGAGAATTTCTATTATGAATGTGTATTGGATTTTGTCAGATGCTTTTTCTGAATTAACTGATAGGGGTGTATACTTTTTCTCCTTTAGTTTTTTGATGTTATGAGTTACATTAATTGATTTTAAATATTGATCCAGCCTTGAGTATCTGGAATAAATCCCAGTTAGACTTAGTTCTTTTAATGCTGGGTTGGATTTTATTTTCTAAGATTTATTTGAGGATTTTTTCATCTATGTTCATGAGCAGTATTTGTTTTTATTTAGTTTTTTTTTTGTAATGTCTTGTCTGATTTTAGTATTATATTAGGGTAATGCTGGTCTCATTAAATGAGATAGTGTTAGGGAAATTAAATAGTCTGTTTAGGATTCAGAGACAAAGTGGAGCTGGCCTCTGACCTTGACTCTAAGGTTCCTAGACACTGTCCTGACTGAGTGACTGCCTCCTGTGAGTGCAAGTCTTCAGGACCATAGATAAGATGTTGTTCAGTCATTCAGTCCTGTCCAACTTTTTGCAACCCCAGGGAATGCAGCACATCAGGCCTCCTAGTCCTTCACCATCTCCCAGAGCCTACTCAAACTCATGTTCATTAAGTCAGTGATACCATCCAACCATTTCATCCTCTTTCGTCCCCTTCATCTCCTGTCTTCAATCTTTCTCAGCATCAGGGTCTTTTCCAATGAGTTAGTTCTTTGCATCAGGTGGCCAAAGTATTGGAGCTTTAGTTTCAGCATCAGTCCTTCTAATGAATATTCAGGATTAATTTCCTTTAGGATTGACTGGTTTGATCTCCTTGCAGTCCAAGGGACCCATAAGAATCTTTTCCAACACCACAGTCCAAAAACATCAATTCTTAGACACTCGGCCTTCTTTATGATCCAACAGATATTGGCAATTGGATCTTTGGTTCCTCTGCCTTTTCTAAATCCAACTTGTATATCTGGAAGTTTTTGGTTCACATATTGTTGAAGCCCAGCTTGGAGAATTTTGAGCATTACTTTGCTAGCATGTGAAATGAGTGCAATTGTGTGGTAATTTGAACGTTCTTTGGCATGGCTTTTCTTTGGGATTGGAATGAAAACTGACCTTTCCAGTCCTGTGGCCATTGCTGAATTTTCCAAATTTGCTGGCATATAGAGTGCAGCACTTTAACGGTATCATCTTTTAGTACTTTAAATAACTCAGCTGAATTCCATCACCCCCACTAGCTTTGTTCGTAGTGATGCTTCTTAAGGCCTACTTGACTTTCCACTCCAGGCTGTTTGGCTCTAGGTGAGTGATCACACCATCATGGTTATCTGGATCATTAAGATCTTTTTTGTACAGTTCTTCTGTGTATTCTTGCCACCACTTCTTATTATCTTCTGCTTCTGTTACGTCCATAACCACTTTTGTCCTTTACTGTGCCCATCTTTGCAAGAAATATTCCCTTGGTATCTCTGATTTTCTTGAAGAGATCTCTAGTCTTTCCCATTCTATTGTTTTCCTCTATTTCTTTGCATTTTTCACTTAGGAAGGCTTTCTTATCTCTCCTTGCTATTCTTTGGAACTCTGCATTCAAATGGGTATATCTTTCCTTTTCTTCTTTGCTTTTCACTTCTCTTCTTTTCACAGCTGTTTATAAGGCCTCCCCAGACAGCCATTTTGCTTTTTTGCACTTGTTTTTCTTGGGGATAGTCTTGCTCCCTGTCTCCTGTACAATGTCACGAACCTCCATCCATCATTCATCAGGCACTCTGTCTATCAGATCTAGTCCCTTAAATCTATTTCTCACTTCCACTGTATAATTGTTTGGGATTTGATTTAGGTCATACCAGAATGATCTGGTTGTTTTCCCCACTTTCTTCAATTTAAGTCTGAATTTGGCAATAAGGAGTTCATGATCTGAGCCACAGTCAGCTCCTGGTCTTGTTTTTGCTAACTGTATAGAGCTTCTCCATCTTTGGCTGCAAAGAATATAATCAACCTGATTTCAGTGTTGACTGTAGAGTCTTCTCTTGTGTTGTTGGAAGAGGGTGCTTGCTATGACCAGTGCGTTCTCTTGGCCAAACTGTATTAGCCTCTGCCCTGCTTCATTCTGTACTCCAAGGCCAAAATTTGCCTGTTACCCCAGGTGTTTCTTGTCTTCCTACTTTTGCATTCCAGTCCCCTATAGTGAAAAGGACATCTTTTTTGGGTGTTAGTTCTAGAAGGTCTTGTAGGTCTTCATAGAACCATTAAACTTCAGCTTCTTCAGCATTACTGTTCAGATCATAGACTTGGATTACCATGATATTGAATGGTTTGCCTTGGAAATGAACAGAGATCATTCTGTCATTTTTGTGATTGCATCCAAGTACTGCATTTTGGACTCTTTTGTTGACCATGATGGCTACTCCATTTCTTCTAAGGGATTCTTGCCCACAGTAGTAGATATAATGGTCATCTGAGTTAAATTCACCCATTCCAGTCCATCTTAGATCACTGATTCCTAGAATGTCAACATTCACTCTTGCCATCTCCTGTTTGGCCACTTCCAATTTGCCTTGATTCATGGACCTAACATTCCAGGGTCCTATGCAATATTGCTCTTTATAGCATCAGACCTTGCTTCTATCACCAGTTGTGTGTTTTGTTTTTGCTTTGGCTCCATCCATTCATTCTTTCTTTCTGCAGTTATTTCTCCAACGATCTCCTGTAGCATATTGGGCACCTACCGACCTGGTGAATTCATCTTTCAGTGTCCTATCTTTTGCCTTTTCATACTGTTCATGGGATTTCAAGGCAAGAATACTGAAGTGATTTGCCATTCCCTTCTTCAGTGGACCACATTCTGTCAGACCTCTCCACCATGACCCGTCCATCTTGGGTGGCCCCACATGGCATGGCTTAGTTTCATTGAGTTTGACAAGCTGTGATCTGCATACTGATTTCTAGTAATTGCCTTCCTTTTTTCTCTTATAGCATATTGGACACCTTCTGACCTTGGAGGCTCATCTTCTGTCATGTCTTTTTCATACTGTTCTTAGAGTTCTAACAAGAAAATTGGAGTGATTTGACATTCCCTCTTCTAGTGGGTGACGTTTTGTCAGAACTCGCCACTATGATCCATCCATCCTGGGTGATCCTGCATGTCATGACTCATAGATTCATTGAGTTATGCAAGTCTCTGTACTACAACAAGGGTGTGATACATGAAGGGGGTGATCTTTATATAATCACTTATTATAAATCACTTATTATAATAATAATCACTTGTTAATTACAAAAGTTTCTTTGTTGATTTTTGGATATTCTACACGAACAATTCTGTCATCTGTGAATGTAAACAGTTTTATTTTTTCCTTGTGACTCTCTGTATCTTTTATTTCCTGCCTGTTTCATTGCATTAGCTAGGACTCCCAGTACAATGTTGAAAAGTGGTGGTGACAGAAAGACTTTCTTGCCCTGTTCCTGATCTGACTAGGAAAGACTTGAGGTTATCATCATTAACTATAATATTGGAGTTTTAGAATTTTTGTAAATATACTTTATCAATACAGATAATTTCCCTGTGTCCTAGTTTACTCAGAATGTTTATTGTGAATAGGTACTGGATTTTTGTGAGATGCTTTTCTGCATGTTTTGGTGTAGTTGTGTGTGTGTGTGTGTTTTCTTTAGCTTATTAATATAATCAATTACATTAATTGATTTTTTAATATTGAGCTGGTCTTGAATAACTGAGAAAGGTTTCAGCTAGTCATGATGTATAATTCTTTTGATATGTTGTTGAGCTTGATTTGCTAATATTTTGTGGTGGATTTTTTTTTTTTTTTTTTTGCACCTTTGTTCATGAGGTATTGTTTGTATTGAGCTGTTTTTATAATATCTTTATTCAACCATGTTGTTGCATATTGCAGAATTTCCTTCTTTTTAAAGTCTGAATAATATTTCATTCTGTGTCTTATAACACATTTTATTTTTGCATTTATCTATCAATGGACATTCAGTGTTTTAGGTATTATGAATAGTGCTGCAGTGAACATAGGAGTGCTGATATCTCTTTGAGATCCCAATTTCATATATTTTGGATAAATACCCAAATGTGGGATTGCTGGATCATATGGAAGGTCTATTTTTATTTCTTTGAGGAATCTCCTGTTTTCTAAAGCAGATATACCATTTTACATTCCCACCAATAGTGTATAAAACTTCCAATTTCTTCACATCCTGCCAATAGCTTTTTTTCCCCATAATTGCCATCCTGAAACGTGTGAGGTAGTATATCATTGTGGTTTAGATTCACATTTTCTTGATGACTTGTGATGTTGAGCTTCTTTTTATGTTCCTGTTGACCATTTGCATGTCTTCTTTGGAGACTATTAAAGTCTATCCAAGTCCACAGTCCATTTTTAAAATTTTTGTTTGTTTGCTGTAGAGTTGTAGCACTTTCTTATATATTTTGGAAATAAATCCCTTCTCAAATATATGATTTTCAAGTATTTTCTCTCATTCTGTACATTCTCTTTCACTCTTGATTATTTCCTTTCCTGTGCAAAACCTTCTTGGTGTTTGATGTAGTTCTACTTGTCTATTTTTGCTTTTGTGGTCAGTGCTTATGGTGTTATAGCCATAGAACTATTGTCAAGATCAATATCAAGATTTTTCCCTTTGTTCTCTTCTAGGAATCTTGCAGTTTCATATCTTACATTTAGTTGTGTGTGTGTGTGTGTGTGTGTGTAGCAAAAAAAAAAAAAAAATGAGTCCAGTTTCATACTTTTGCATGTTATTATTCAGTTTTTCCAACACAATTTATTGAAGAGACTGTTCTTTGCCCACTGTGTATGTTTGGTATCCTTGATGATCATTGACTGTGTATATAAGTTTTTATTTTTGTGCTCACTAATCTATTGCGTTGGTCTATATGTCTGTCTCTATAGTAACACTGCACTACTTTAAGTACTACAGCTTCACAGTGTATTTTGAAATTAGGAAGTGTGATTCCTCTAGTTTTCTTCTATGACCAACCTAGGCAGCATATTAAAAAGCAGAGACATTACTTTGTCAACTAAGGTCCGTCTAGTCAAGGCTATGGTGTATCTAGTAGCCATGCATGCCTGTGAGAGTTGGACTATAAAGAAAGCTGAGTGCCGAAGAATTGATGCTTTTGAACTGTGGTGTTGGAAAGATTCTTGAGAGTCCCTTGGACTGCAAGGGGATCCAACCAATCCATCCTAAAGGAGATCAGTCCTGGGTGTTCATTGGAAGGACTGATGTTGAAGCTGAAACTCCAATACTTTGGCCACAACTCATTGGAAAAGACCCTGATGCTGGGAAAGATTGAGGACAGGAGGAGAAGGGGACAACAGAGGATGAGATGGTTGGATGGCATCACCGACTCAATGGACATGAGTTTGGGTAAACTTTGGGAGTCCGTGATGGACAGGGAGGCCTGGCATGCTGTTGTTCATGTGGTCGCAAAGAGTCAGACATGACTGAGCGACCAAACTGAACTGAACTGGATTGATTTGACTATTCAAGGGGTCTTTTGAGATTCCATATGAATTTTAGAATTGCCTTTTTTTCTGTTTCTGTAAAAAAAAAATTGAGATTTTTTATAGAGGTATCATTGAACATGTAGATTGTTTTGTGTAGTATGAATATTTTAATAATATTATGTCTTCCAATCCATGAATATATGTCTTTCATTGTGTCTTCCTTAATTTCTTTCATCAGTAATTTATACTTTTCCATATAGAAGTCTTTCATTTCTTTAGTTAAGTTTATTCCTAAGTATTTTTTTTTTTTTGGTGCTATTTTAAATGAGATTGTTTTCCTAATTTCTTTTTTGGATAGTCTCATGTTACTGTATAAAAGCATACCTGATTTTTGTTTTTCATTTTTGTATCCTACCATTGTACTGAACTCATTAATTCTAGTATTTTAATTTTTTAGGTATCTGCAATATTTTTATATATAAGACCATGTCATCTGCAAACAGTGACAGTTAAGATTATAGTGCAATAACATTTGGTCCCTTTGGCTAACTTTGGGAGAGAATGGCAATTGAACACTTGAGAGAAACATAGAGATGATCCTTGTAAGGAAGAAGAGTTAGATACATGGTGGTAGCTGGAGATAGAAATGAAGTCACATTTTAAAATAAATCATGGATTAAAGAAATCTCAAGAGAAATCAAAAGCATTTTGGTATAAGTGAAAAATGAAGTGATCAAAATTTGTAAAATGCAGTGAAAACAGTGTATAGGGAGAACTTAGACTACTGAATATATGTATAATAAAATAAGAAAAATTCAAGAATAGCAATTTAAACACAAAGCAAGCATAAGGAAAATGAAAACAGAATATAAATCAATAAAATTGAATACCAAGAAAAAACTAGAAAACTAGTTTTTATAAAAAGATCAATAGGCTAACTAAGGAATAAGAAAAAACACAAATTACCAATATCAGAAATAAGGTTGAGTCATCATTACTGACTTTTGGACCCTTAAGGATAACAGTGAATTCTATGAGCACATCTGTTTCCATAAATTGGATGACTTATATAAAATGGATCAATTTCTTGAAAGGTACAAAAGTCAAAATTTAAGAAAGAAGAAATAGATAATTTGAATGGATTTATACCTATTTAAAAATTCAATCATTAATCAGTAAGATTTCACAGAAGAAAGCACAAAGCCTAAATAATTTACTGGAAGATTACAAAAAAGTTTGCCTATATTTAAAAGATTTTGTTTATTCTTTAATTAATGAGGTAACTGGTGGATGTTACCACCAGTTCACAAGATAATTTTAGAAACATGTATATTAACCTCTTTCAGGAAGGATAAAATGAATTTATGAAACACTTGTCAATATCCTCAAGGTAATTTTTATGTGTGTCTCCATCAGAGAGAATTTCTATTTTTATGGACAAGAAACATTGAATTTCTATTAGTATTCTACTACTTTCAGAGTTTTAAAATGGCTCTAAGTCAGTGGAAGTCATAGATAATGTGGAAGGGTACTCTCAATGGGACAGTCATAATTTTTGTCCATTTCAGTGTCTTCACAATTTTTTCTTATACCTGCTACCAATGAATGGGATAGGAGCTCTTTTAAAAAGCTAAAATTAGTTATAGAATATAAAGTTATATTTTCTTCAAGTATTTTAGAACTAATATATACATTTTGCAATCTTAATGAAGTCACTTTCCAAGGCTACTACTAACTTCTACCTTTAACATCTATCTGAATAGTCCCACATTAACACACTGCAGAACTGAATGTGATTCATTTCACCCAGATCTCCCACATCCTAAAGAAGTAATATGCAGAGGCCAGTGCTCTCAGGATCCTAACTGTTGAAATAAGAAGAACAGCTCTACCCAACTTAAGTTCCAATCTCATTCGTATGAGGAGAGACAAAGCCACAGCTCCTTGGGTTCACAACAACTTAGAGAACTGCCCTTTTGCTTTAATTACATTGCCTTGTCCCTAGGATTCAAATTTAAGACCTGGAGGATTCAGTTCAATAGTCGTATGAGAGACAGGGAATGAGAAAGAGATACAGACTGTTTTGAGACTCTTGAAACTCTCCTGTTTGTGCTATTGTTCTATCTATTCACCTACATATTCATCCAGCCTTCCAATCACTAATACTAGAGTAAGTTTAGTATTACAGCTGACATGGGGAGAAGATTTTCACAAATTATAATAGCAGAAGGTTCCAAAATCCTATCATCTAATATTCCCTGGAGTTCTGTCTTCTGATCCAGAGAATCATTATGGTATCTCGTAGACAGAGCAGGGTACTGGGGTGAAAGAAGCTAAGTGTGTTAGTTTTCATTCTCTTCAGACACATTATCATTTACAAAAATAAGGGGATTGATTATCACAGCATTATGAGATTATTGTGATAATAAGGGTATATTTGACAAATAATATTTAATTGCTGAGTGCAAGTTCCTTTACTGCCCCATGTCATCAGTCTAGGTCTCAGATTCAGTTCAGATGCTAATAATACATAACTCTCTCTCATACTTATGCCTTTATTTCCAGTCAGTTATTCACAAAAAAGTTTATGTCCCAGTTCATTTTGATTGATGTACTAGAATAATATCCTTTATCTTATAATTAATTTGTTATGGTAGCTATATTTATAACAATATTATGACCACAGTTAGCCTTTTTATAGCTCATATAATTAATTTTTCTCTATATTTCTGTACACTCATCATTAATAAGTTCCTCTATATCTATAATATTATTTTGAAATGTATATAACAATCATTTAAGAAATAAATTATTTCTATACCAATCACTTCCAGATATTAGATACAGAAGAAACACTTGTAATGTAATCTTTGAAGCCATCATTGTCCTAAATAAAATCAGATGTACACTACAAGAAAGAAAAACTGCAACCAGTATATCTCATGAACATAGTTTCAAATGTCCCTAACAAAATATTAACAAGTTAAACCTGAAAGTGTACATTTAAAAATACATATTAATTCACCCACATTCCAAATTACTGCTTCTATCAAAATAATTCTTATTTTCCCTCAAAGGTAAACACGTTTGCCTAAAATAATGTTTTGGGTTGAGTAAAACAAAAAAAATAAATGTTTCCTCATGTGGGTAAGTTTAAAATATCTAATTTTTTCATGACTTTTAAAAGCAGTTAAGTAAACCTATTTGCCACTAGAATAAAGGTCAAATAATTAGAGCTATTCTGTTTGGCTACATGATAATTCATTTCAAATAATCCATGAACATAAATTATTAAAAATATGACTTAGGGAACCAAAACATCTAAAAAATTCTATTAGACTTTTGAATTAAATGATGTGTTTAGAAATTAATAAACACTTTTGGTTATACTGAATAAAGGAAATTTGAATCACCATTATCTTCACAGAAGGTTATCAAGGACCTTTGGCGCTAGAGAAACAGATGTTTATTAAGTAGCTATATAGGCCTCAGGAGATAGATTTATAATCACTATAATTTAATCTTCCCATCAAGCCAATTGGATAATGTTGTCTCAACTGCAACAGAGGAGGAAAGAATCTAGTGTAGATTGAGTGCATGTTATCAAGTCATACATATAACTAAGTGTTTAGTTCAGTTCAGTTAAGTCGCTCAGTCGTGTCCGACTCTTTGCGACCCCATGAATCTCAGCACACCAGGCCTCCCTGTCCATCACCAACTCCCGGAGTTTACCCAAACTCATGCCCATCAAGTAGTTGATGCCATCCAGCCATCTCATCCTCTGTTGTCCCCTTCTCCTCCTGCCCCCAATCCCTCCCAGCATCAGGGTCTTTTCCAATGAGTCAACTCTTCACATGAGGTAGCTAAAGTATTGGAGTTTCAGCTTCAGCATCAGTCCTTCCAATGAACACCCAGGACTGATCTCCTTCAGGATGGACTGGTTGGATCGCCTTGTTGCCCAAGGGACTCTCAAGGGTCTTCTCCAGCACCACAGTTCAAAAGCATCAATTTTTTGGTACTCAGCTTTCTTCACAGTCCAACTCTCACATCCATACATGACCACTGGAAAAACCATAGCCTTGACTAGATGGACCTTTGTTGGCAAAGTAATGTCTCTGCTTTTTAATATGCTATCTAGGCTGGTCATAACTAAGTGTAGTGAGGCAATAATAACTTGGAATTTGGAAGTGATAGCATCAAATGATAGTTTGGCTCCATTTAATAATGGAGATTTGGAAAAAGCATTCAATATTAAGGAATTTTGACATATATAGTTTCTTCTGAATTAAAGTTTCTTTGATTTGAAATGTATTCAAACACAAGAACAGAATATTTGGCTTGCCGTTTTTAAGCAAATAGTGTCTTCCCTCTTCTCTCTCTCTTATTGCCTCATATACACACGCACAAAGTCATACAAAAACAACATGAGAGCAGTCCAGGGCAACTGAAGATGTTTAACAATGTTTTTTGGACATAGGTTCCTATTTTTGCATTCTGCCATCTTTATGTAGAATCATCTTTCCTCTACAATATATTTGACATTATGTTCAAGGAAGAGAGTAGGTGCAAGGGCAATGAAGCCAAGATTGGGCCTGCCGAGTCTATTTTTGTTTTGTTTTGTTTTGTTTTAGTGAAGAAAACAAAATCTGAGAAGCTTCACTGCTACTTTTTTTCTTTTTCTTTTTTCCTTCCACTTTTATTGAGGTATAATGGTCAAACAGTATTGTATAAGTTTAAGGGGTACAAGATAATAATTTGAATTACAAACATCATGAAGTGATTATGATTATGATATTTGTGGGTTTTTTGATAATAGCCATTCTAACAGGTGTGAGGTGATATCTCATTGTTTTAATTTTTCATTTTTGTGATGACTTGCAATGTTGAGTATCTTTTCAGAAGCCTATTTTGGCCATCTGTATGTCTTTAAAAATATGTCTATTCAGATACTGTGCTCATTTTTAGTCAGGTTCTTTTATTTATGTTGAGTTGTGTGAGTTCTTTGTTTATCTTGGATATTAATCCCTTATAGGATATATCATGTGCAAATATATTTTGTCATTCAGTAGGTGCCATTTTTATTTTGTTTATAATTACCTTTTGTAGGCAAGCATTTTTAGTTTGATTTAGTCCTATTTGTCATATACAAAAAAATACTACTATGACTCATGTCTAAGACTTTACTGCCTAAGGTTTCTTCTAGCAGCTTTTTGGTTTCATGTCTTACATTTAAGTCTTTAATATACTTTGAATTTATTTTCATGCATGGTTTGAGAGAGTAGTCCACTTTAATTGTTTAGCATGTCCAGTTTTTCCAACACCATTTATTGAAGGGCTATATTACTTCATTGAATATTTTGGTTCCTTTGCCACAGATTAATCATCCATATAAGTGTGAGTTTATTACTGGGTTATTTGGTTCCTTTATATATGTGTGTGTGTTTGTGCTTGTCCCATAATGTTTTGATTACTGTAACTTTATAGTGTAGTTTGAAATCAGAAAGCAAGAAATCCACTTTGTTCTTCTTTCTCAAGATTGTTTTGGCTTTAGAATTTTTGTTTCTATAATTTTAGAATTTTTTTTTCTATTTCTGTAAAAAAAATAATGCAATTGGTATGTTGATAGGAATGGCATTGAATCTGTAGATTGCCTTGGGCTGTATGGTTATGTGAACAATATTAATTCTTCTAATCCATGAACACAATATACTTTCCATCTAGTTGTGTCATCTTCCATTTCTTTCATCTGTGTCTTATAGTTTTCTTAGTACAGGTCCTGAACATCCTCAGTTTGATTTATCCCTGGGTACTTTATTATTTTAGTTGAGGTTATACACAGAATTGTTCTCTTAATTTTTTTCTTTCTGATAGTTAATTGTTAGTGTTTAGGAATGCAACTGATTTCTGTGTATTAATTTTCTATCCTGCAACTTTAGCAAATTCAGTGATGAGTTGTAGTCATTTTCTGGTTGCATATTTAGAATTTTCTATGTTTAGTATCACATCATCTATGAATGGTGGCAATTTGATTTCTTTATTTCTAATTTAGATTTATACATTTCTTCTGATTGCTACAGTTAGGACTTTCAATACTATGTTGAAAAAAAAAAAAAACTGGTGAGAGGGGACGTCCTTGTCATGTTCCTTATCATAGAGGAAATAGTTCAGCTATTCACCAATGACTATGATTTTATCTGTGGGATTGCCATATACAGCCTTTTTATGTTAAGATGTATTTCCCTGATAGCCATTTTGTTGAGACTTTTTATCATGACTAGATGTTAAATTTTCTCAAAAGATTTTTCTGAATCTATTGAGATTTTTATTATTTAGTTTGTTAATATTATATATAGAATTTATCATTGTGCATATGTTGAACCATCCTTGGGTCCGTGGGACAAATCCCTCTTGATTATGATGTATTATCCTTTAAAGGTATTATTGTATTTCATTTACTAATATTTTGTTGAGGATTTTTGCATCTGTGTCATCGGTGATATCAGTCTGTAATTTTCTTTATTCTTCATAATAATTTTGTCTGATTTTCATATCAGAATGATGCTATTTTTGTAGAATAAGTTCAGAATTATTCATTCCTCTACATTTTTGGGAATGATTTGAGAAATACAGGTGCTCACTATTCTCTAAATGTTTGTGTAATTCACTTGTGAAGCCTTCTGGTCCTGGCTTGTTTGTTGGGAGTTTTTAAATTACTGAAGAAATTTCACTACTGGTAATTGGTCTGGTCTATTTCTCTTTCTTCCTAGTTCAGTTTTACATCTGGAAATTTGTACATATGGAAACGTGTCCATTTCTACTTGGTTGTTAGTTTTATAGACGGTATAATTGTTCATTGTAATCTCTTAAGATCTTCCATGTCTCTGTGATATTGATTGTAATCTCTCCTTTTTCGTTTCTGAAATCTGTTCATCTAATCTTCTCCCAAGTTCTTGAGGCATCTGTACAATCATTACTTTGAAATATTTATTAAATATATAGCTCATCTACCCTTCTCTTAATTATTTTTCTGGGGTTTTATCTTGGTCCTTCATTTGGAACATATTCCTTGTCCCTTCATTTTACCTTATATGCTGTTTTTGTTTCTAGGTATTCAGAGGTTTGTTTATGATTCCTAACCTTGAAGAAGTACATTTTTCTAGAGGATATCATATGTATCTTAGCAGTGCACTTCTGTTTAGTCACCAGAGCTATATGCTTTAGCTGTGCACCCTATGTGGCTGCATGGATCCTCCTCTTGTGGCAGTCTGTGTACTATCAGTGGTCTGGTATGTGTTCCAGGCCCCTGGAACACATTGGTTGCCAGGTCCTTGTGCTGAGGCTGCCAGCTGCCGGTGCACAAGGCCAGGTTGTGAGATAACTTGTTACAGAGCCCCAAGGGTCCCAGGTCTATTGTTGGTCCACTGGTAGGCAGAGCTAAGTCCTGGGATAGATAGTCGCAAAGCTGGATCTCCTGGATCTGGTGTTGGCCTGTTTTTTGTGTGAGGCCAGTATCTTAAATGGTATGTATGGGATCTTTGAGTGTCCAGAGCTCATGTTGATCTACTGTTGGATGGGGCTGGATCCTGGGGCAGCTGACCTTGGGGTCCAACGTGTCTTGAAGATGGTGTTTGCTTCCTGGTGGGTGAGGTTGGGGCCCAGGGGGAGTGTTCATAGGCTAATGTTTGCCTGCTGATGGATGGAGCCAGAGCTCAAGAGGTCTCTGGGCTAATGCTGACCTGCAGGAATGTGGGATGGGTGCTGACATGGAAGACTGCAGCACAGTGTTGGTCCTGAAAATGGTGTCTACCTGCTCATGATGGTGCTCTTACATAGGTGATCCTGGAGCTGTGCCTACCTATTGGTGATGAGACTGGTCCTGGAGCTAGTGCTGGCCCACTGGTGGGTTTACAGGTCCTGTGGTCTCTGGCTGCAGGACCCAGGGATACCCAGAGTTGGTGGTGGCCCTCTGGTGGATGGACCAGAACCCTCAGAGCCCTGGGCCTTATGCTTGCCAACTGGTGAATAGTGCTTGGTCCTAGGGTCTCCGGTGCAGGGCCCTGGAGGTTCTGGGGCTAGTGCCCATGCACTGGCATATAGTGTCAGGTTCTTGGCCCTGTTATGGACAGAGCTAGTTCTTGGTGCCACTGTGGACTCAGGTGGTCCTAAGGCATCTGGCTTGCTGATGGGTAGGACTGTTTCCCCATCCAGCAATTTGCTTGTCTTGAGGTATCCCAGAACTGGTTCTGACAGGTCAGTGGATAAGGCTGCATTCCATCCAGGGAAAAAAAAAATTCCAAAATATCCCTTGTCAGCACCAGTGTTCTCTTGGTAGAACTAGCTCCAAAAATGGCTACCTCCAATGCTATGTCCCCAAGATGAGCTCTAGTTGCCTCTTGCCTATCTAGATGGCTCCCCAAAATCAGCATATGGTCAGACCCAGGCTCTTTTCAGATTACTGCTTCTGCCCTTGGTCCCAGAGCATGTGAGATTCTGTATATGTCTTTAAGAGTAGAGTAGAGTTTATTTTCCCCACAGCCCTCTGTATCTCCCAGAAGTAATCCCTGCTAGCCCTTATAGCCAAATAGTCCAGGAGTATTGTCATCTTGCTACAGGCCCACCAACCTAGGAAGCCAAATGTGGGGCTCATACCCTTTGTCCTTGGAGATAAATTTTGAAATTTTAATTATTTTCCTATTTGCAGATTTCCCACCCATGCTTATGAGATTTCACTGTATCGCATCTCAGCCCTTCCTACCTGCTTCTATAATTTTGGATGCAGAAGATCTTTTCTGGTCCTCTAGTCTTTCTCATCAATATTTTCTCTGTTAATAGTTGTAATTTTGTTGTGCCCATGAAAGGGAGTGGGCTCAGGGTCTTCCTACTCCACTATATTGGCCATTCCCACCTGCTACTTGTCAATACATGAATATTTGGAGACAATTTTCCATGAGTCTCTTAGGATTTTGCATGTATACAAAGGTACGAAGTGTTTTGTTATAGAAGATCTTTCAAAGTATTATGTGGGTAACAGCCTTGGGAAGTTGGTAACAGCCTTGTCCTGTCAGAGTTGAGGGCAAGTTTGTGTGTTGTTCAATAAAATCAAAATAATATCTACTTCTGTGATAAAGGACAGTCATATTTACTGTAGCTTTTATTAAAGGTCGAAGTTTCCTAAGCTCAGAGTCCTTTTTCTATTGCAACCCACTGTATGTTCTGGGTTCTCTTGGCTCTTACTGTATTGCCTGTGGGAACTGAGGCTTGGAAAATCTGTGAGAATGACTCCATCATGCCACCCTACCAACCTTGCACATTTCTACGTAGACCACAAAGGCAAGACCTGACTGTAGCTTTTCTAAGTCTTTGCAGAATGCCCTGTGATCCTCCTGGAACATGAGATCATTTGATGTTTGTGAATAGCTGTTACAAGGTTATTTTCTACTTGTTTCCCATTTCCCCGGGATACTGTCATGACACAATTTTCCCCTAGTCTTCTGGTTTCTCATGAGCTGTGAGGCTGTCTGCCTTGTCTCTTTAGGGCAATACTGCAGGCTCAGGCTCTTAGATTGCTTAGCTACAGCATGACATTAGCTTCTCTGTAAAAATGTCTCCTAACACTCTCCCTAAGGGACAGACAGAATAGAAGCAGGCACCTTTACTTCTCTTTGTTTTTGCTATTTATGTAAGTAACAAACACTGATAATCTAAAAAAATGACTTTCTTTTCTTTACTGGATCCATTTTTCAGTCTTGCATTGGTAAGGAATCAGTACAGGAAAATGATATTCTGGCTACTGCTATTTCTGTGAATAATAATTGTTCTTTTTCTTTGATCCAGAAGATTTGTGTCATCTACCAGCATCCAATAAACTGTGACAGGCACATTCGTTAGCTTGCAAAAAGTGTAAAATATCAGATCTTTCAGAGTTCTTGACATTGATAGTGGCAGAATTGTGTCACATATATAAGCCCAGCTGGATGATGGCTGGGAAGACATGATTGTATATATATCTTGAGTTCCCACCCAACATTATCTACCATATAAAGCTAAACTCCTAAAAGCAACAGACCAGATCCGTATAGAGGCCTAATTTTAACTAGTTGTATGTTTAAGACATAGAGTAAATTCGTAATTCTTGCTATAGTCTCCTTAGCAAACCTACTAGTATAGTTATCTCCTTGCTTGCCTTTTTTTTTTTTTTTTTTCTTTAATACAGAAATCCTACTTACACTGCATAAATAGTTGACTGTTTGCAATGAACAGAATCTAGAGGGGATCAGGAAATATGTTTCAGAACAGTTAAAAACACTTTGGGTTCTTTTCTTTATACATAGGAAGTCATTTTCTGTTGAAGTCGGGAGCACTTCAACTGTTTTGAGATTTTAAAATACAGATGTTAGAAAAAGTTATTAGTTTAAAAAACGATCCTTTTAGGAGTTGAATGTTCTTCAGTACTAATTATAACTTTTAATGATTGTAAAGTGCCCTGGGAGACTTTAATGAAGATTGTAAGACTACATTTCTACTGTAAATTTCCCTTTCCTATGAAAATGTGTTTGAACACCCAAAGGACAAAGCTAGTTGTATAAAGTTCACTAAATGTTAACACTTGCCTAGTGACCCAGGAGTCATATAAGGGAATTACAGACACATGTTCTGAGAAATCTTTGGCAGAATTAGTTCTCTGAAGTTTAAAAAAATGGACTGATAAAAATTTAAACAATGATATCACTTGCTTAGGCTATAATAGATGTTACTTAAGTCAGCGTACTGGGGAAAGACACTATAATTTTGGTTCTATTAGGGCAACTTCCTGCTTGTTTCTAATTGACTTGATGAAAATTCTGTGGCTTGCCAGCAATATACATCTAAATGAAAATTGTTCACAAAATCTCAAAAGCCAGGGTCATTGGCCCTGTAAGATATGAGTTACATAATTAATAGTCAAAGTACTGTTCCCCAAAAACATTATTTCTGGACTTGAAATACTTTATCTGAATTGATTCATACATGGTTCATTTGTACTCAATCATTTAACATTTCCCTCTCCAATTCTTTGCTTTCTTGTGGTTACTACAGTTCAAGAGGCTAAGTGGTGCCATTTCTCTTAATTCTCATCAGATGTGTGCATCATGTTATAGATAGAAGACTAAAGTATTCTTCTCTTTAGAACTAGATCAAGGCCCTTTACAGGGTACGTTATCTCTTCTACAGAATTAAATGGCTTATAAAATTAGGTGATTTATCTCCACAACTGGATCACTTCAAGTAAGTAATGTTTATTTCCTGCTTTATTTTACCAGATACTTAAGATTACAGATGGTGTTTTGACTTTTTAAAATATCCTTAGGATATCCCAAAGAATTTTCTGAGTTCTTTCCTATTTTTAATTTTAAATCTATAAAATTATATTGGAATGTTTTGGAAAAGGAAAACATAATTTAGCGATGTGTCAAATGGTTTTAATGACAAATATCTTCCATATTCAAATATTAATCTATCTTTGAATCCTCATAGCAATTAAAGTCCAAACTGAATGTGATCACTAAATCTCTTTATTGTAACTTTATCTTTAACAAGAACTCTTGGCCTTGTTCTTGCAAGCATTTTTAGGTATTTTGTCAATTTTCCAAATCAAACCAACAGTTTGAACACCTAAAATAACAATATAATAATGGTCACAATTTAATGAAGACCTAATTGTCAGGAACTTTTCTAAAGCCCATTCCATATTCCTGGGCATATATCCAGCATAAACTGGATTCACACACCCCAGTGTTCAATTCAAAAATATTCACACACCCCAGTGTTCAAAGTAGTATTTACAATAGCCAAGACATGGCGAGCAACCCAAATGTCCATTAACAGGTGACTGGATAAAGAACATGTAGTGTATATATATATAAACACACACAATGGAATAGTACTCAGGCATAAAAAATGAAATAATGTCATTTGCAGCAATATGGATGGGTCAAGAGATTGTCATACTAAGTGAAGTAAGTCAGACAGAGAAAGACAAATACCATATGATATCACTTATGTGTGAAATCTAAAATAGGGCACGTGTGTGTGCTTAATCACTTCAGTCATGTCTGTGTCTGTGCCGTTCTATGGACTGTAGCCTGCCAGGCACCTCTGTCCATGGGGTTCTCCAGCCAAGAATACTGGAGTGGGTTGCCGTGCCCTCCTCCAGGGGATCTTCCTGACACAGGGGTCAAACCCACATCTCTTATGTCTCCTGCATTGGCAGGTGGGATCTTTTACCACTAGCACCACCTGAGAATATGACACAAATGTACTTAATTACAAAGCAGAAATAGACTCACAAACATAGAAAACAAATTTATGGTTACCAAAGGAGAAAAGAGGTAGGGTAAATTAGGAGTTTGAGATTAGCAGATACAAACGTCTATATATATAAAATTAATACACAACAAGGACCTACTATATAGCACAAGGGACTATATTCAATATCCTATAAAAACATAATGGAAAGGAGTATGAAGAAGAATATATTTATATATATATACATATATATATGTATACATACGCACACATATAACTGAATCACTCTGCTGTATTACATCAGAAACTAGCGCAACATTATAAATCAACTTCAATATATTGAGAAAAGACATTAATGATAAAGTATGAAAGTTTAGATTTCTATATGCTTCAATAATTCATTGATACAATTACTTTCAAAAACATCTGAAATAGTATCTGGGTAGCTATCCATGGACTCTATAGGATAATTTTATCACTAAGTATGTGGTCTATGATAGACAGGTTTTTCATAAAAGGTTCATCATGCCAATATAATGAAAACCAGGAAGATTGTATAATGAGAGTTGTATGCTATTGAACTGCTCCATTTCTTTTTCATTTTTTCTTTTTGCTTTTTGAGAATAAGTTTGGAGAATTGTGGCTATTTATTAGGGGTAAATGTGGGTATTGTATTATTAGGCTAATGTGTAGACAGACAACTCTACCTAGAAATGGTAGGCTTACATGAGAAACTGAACAAAGATAAAAAATTATTAACCCAGTTAAATATAATTGATTTAGATTATTCTTTCATGATAGGTTTGTAAACAATATTTACACAGATTAAGAAAACTATTGTATTATTTTATTCCTCTTGAAATTCTGACATGATTTTATACCTTGCTCTAGATAAACCTAAATTTTGTTTTCAAAGTTTTTTCAAGTTAAACACTCTGGCACATCATCAGTTTTCAGAAAATTTTATGGATAATCATAGAATGCAAGACTAAGAAATCTATGAAATAGAATTTTTATGATGAAAACTTTTGTTTCCTGAAAGTTTCTATTCAGTACCTACTGTACCATATTCTATGATAATGAACACCTAGAATTTCTAGACAATGATCTAAAGAAATATTTCATTTTTCATTATATAAAGGGCATTCCTATAATTTTCCTTCTTTCCCATAGTTTTATTCCTTTACCTTCTTCCCAACTCCAAAGGTTTTTTTTTTTTTTTTTAATTCACTTGTTTACTTGTTGGGTTTGTTGGTCTGTTTTTGCATTGTTGATTTTGTGTTGTTGTTTTTACCATCCCTCTCATGAACTTTATTCCACCTACATGTGCTGCAAAGTCAAAACTAGATTCCATTCTAGAAAGTTGATAGCATCCTTGTAGTTCATTGTGGGTTTTTTAGGTTTTCACATTCATCAGAAAAGTATTTACATGTGTACAATACTGTATATACAATAGATAACCAACAAAGACCTACTGGGTAGCACAGAGAACTATACTCAGTATCCTGTAATAACCTATAATGGAAGATAATGCAAAACAATACATATATATGTATGGGGATAGATACAGATAGCTGAATCACCTTGCCTTATGTCTGAAACTAACACAACGTTGTAAATCAACTATATTTCAATAAAAATTAAAAAGAAAGAATTTACAAGTAAATAACTTTTTCTTTGTGAAATTCACCATGCATAAGAGCATAACTTGATGCATTTTTAAAGACTCCCTTGTCCTCTGGAGTAGAACAAAATAAAAGGAGGAATAGAGAGAAACAGCCCTAATCACATTCAGATGACTAGAAGGAAACCCTCCTCGCTTTGTACTCAGAATCTAAAGGCAGAGAAAGTAGTTTAACATCAAGTATGTTAATCAGTTTAACATTTTTTTTTTTTTTCTGGAATGGGCTGGACTTGATAGGCTAAAGATAAAAATGGTGATATTTATTATTTTCACATATTTTCACATTATTTTCAATGTGCTCTCTCTGATTTTAACTGTCTCTACTCCTAAACATGTATCAGGAACATTTCTGTGATTAGAAAAAAAAAAAACTGTGTTTACTTATTAAAGTACCCAGTTGAATCATACATATTTTCTGTAAAACTCAATCTTGCATACCAAACCACTAACTTCACCATTTCTCAACTCAGTTCTCTACTTTGGTTCAGAAATCATCAGTGGCAAAAGAAGAATGGGCAATTCCCAATACTTCCTTTCCACTTTTTTCCCTGCCTCTAATCCTTACCATACCAGGTATCCTTCCATTTCCTTTTATGTTAGCACATGCTGACTTCTGTTGCCACAGTGTTTACACTCTAGTAATCCAAAAATTTGAGGGAAAATTTTGCTTTGAACCTCTTACACTAGTGCTGTTGTAAAGTGATCACTTCAATAGCTTAGTTGCTTCCCAGGTCTATGAAATTCACTTACTTCTTTTCTCTTTTTCTTCATTTTTTTCTCTGTGTTCTCATTTTTACCATGGGAACAGTAACCTTACTTTATCTACATCAGTGGACTCTTGCCTAGTCCCACTATTCAATATTGTTAGAGTGCTTTGAACTCTGTAAAGATTTTAGAACGTTGACACTGATTTTTTATGTCCCACCAATGTACATAGTTCTTGTTTTCACAGATAATATCTCACCATATTATAATTTAAGTTACTGCTAGTTTTGCATTTTTTTCCTATATTGGATTACAATACTTAGTTCTCATCAACAGCAAGTAATGAAACCTGAAAAATGTGAATTCATGTTAAATGATCATTCTGTTTAAGAGTAGTGGAGAACATCAAATGTAAAACCCATTGCCCTACATATAGGCCAAAGGTATAAATAAGATCAGGAAAGTGTATTCCATTAAAGCCAAAAAACAAACAATTATATGTTGAGAAAAGTTAGCTCTACATCAGAAGCACATAGGATGTGAAGAAGTTTTATGTAATGGATGTTCAAATACACAAATATTTGTGAATAATTGAAAAAAGCCTTTTTAGGGATTTTGTTCAGTAGTGCGATAAAATGGGGAATAAAAATTGAAATAATCTGTCCATTAGTTTATATTGACTTTAGTATAAAGGAAATTATTTTTTTTAAACCTAAACAAAGCCTTATTTAATGGTTTAAACAGCCATTCCCAGAACTTTAGGAACTTGGGTCTCATCTTCATTTTATTACAGTGCCTGGTACTTTCTAAAATCTCTAATTGATTTTTCCAATTTTATAAACTGAAGGAATAAAAAGTTCACTTTACAAAGTTCCCTTCAGGTTACTACAGATATCTTAGTGAGTCCCAAAATCTGATTTAAGAACTTAGTATATAAAACATTGAAAGTTAAATGATAAAATTGTTTCTATTTTCTTTCAAATGTTTGTCATTTTTTTTTTTTTTTTGCTTTCTTTTTTTTTCAAACATGTATTTGCAGTGAAGCAACAATTCTGAAGGTGGCCTTTCATCTGCGGCTTGAAAATATATAATACCAGGAAGCTTAATAATTCAACAAAGCAGAAAACAACCTATTAATTCTCCCAGAAAAGAAAAACAACAACAAATTTTAGTGAGGGAAGTTTTTCTTTTAGTAAGCTATTAGAAATCCTTACTTGTTGACAAAATTTTTCTAATTCATTGGCAGCTTTCTTAAATTAATCTGATATCATGTGATAGCAAAGAAGAACCACCTACAGAATTATAGTTTCTAGAATATTACATATTTGTATATACAAATATATGGAATATTATCTTCTTAATACAGACTATAAACTCACTTAATGTAGTGCCATTGCTTTGGTTTTATAGTCTTTGTCATGAAACTGCCTTGTACTAGGGTGAATGCCTCATATATTTGAGCAGTTAAATAGATGGGCTGCTTCATCTTGACCTTTGGAGAGTCTATATTGAGTTGGGGGCTCATTTCATTGCTTTTACCATTTATGACCCTGTCTTCCAATGGCAAGGGTGTTTCAAATGTTTTCTAATCAAGCATGTACCTTTACTGAAAGGTCAGAATACTAAAATGCTATCTATCAGGGACTGAAATTATGTTTCATCTCTCCCATACAAGAAATTCTAATTAGAAATGCACTACATTCATTCCCTTGGGTCAAAGATGGCCATGAATATCACATCACTGAATTGAGGACTATAGCACATACACATACACACAGTAAGCAACATATTCTCTAGACCTTTGTTGACAATATCACTTCTCTCAATGTTTTGCACTTTTTTTTTTTCATGCACTTTGAAATACTCTTTCAGATTGTTCTGCAGAGGGTATTTACTGTCTGGGCTACAAAAACAAAACCAAAAGAACATTATGTTATTTTATGGATCCACTCAGGAGCTCATTTCCCCAGACGAACATGCCAATCTACCATTCTATTCAATTTCACAAAACAATAACAACAACAATATTTGAGCAGTGTATATCTATATATACATATATATATATATTTGTGGGGTGTGTGTGTGTGTGTATACACACACACCCTACAAGCCAAGAAAAGCAAATCCTCAGCCTTGAAAGGAGGTTGATCAAAACAGTCTTGGAATAATCTAGGAAGAAGAAACATTTAGAAGGCAAAATGACACAGGTAGTAAATAGAACAAGAAACTTGTTGTGCAAGCGTAAAGGAATAACAGATTTCTCTACTTATATTTATAATGTATTTATACATTATGTATTTATATACATGTATTTATAATTACTTATAATGTATAAGCCTAATTTTTTTCACGTGACTGAATTTTGGAGATCATATCATAGATTCTATATCTGCCACATTCTTAATATTATTCATAAAATATTTTCTTCTGTAGCTCTATCACAGTTTGTCCAGCCTCACCTAACTGATGAATATGTCTGTTGTTTCAGTTTTTACTATTTTAGAAATAGGAAATATTGTATATGTGTATGTGTGTGTTCACACACATTTGCATCCATATGCCTATATTTGTGTAAGACACATTTACAAAATTAGATTTGCTGGGTGAACCTTTAAATGATGACCTAAAAATGTGTGAAAAATTACCAAATTTCCTTCTGATGACATTGCAACAATTTAGGTTTCAACTGATGATTAATGAATGCCCATTTCTTGCACTTTGGCTGCTTATGTCTACTCCTATCCATTTGATCTTTGTCAGTATCTTAGGAGGAAATTATTAGCACACCATTTGTATACACACACACGTGCATGCACACAGACACCCACTACTGTGCTTTGTAGGAAAACATTTTTCTTCCAATGCGAAACTATTTATTGTCTACAAGTTTACTGTCCCACTTTATGAGGTTCTACTTCTATTCATGAACTTTGAGCTACTATGTAACTTTCAGTTTTGTAAGTTATAGGTAACTGAGAGATATGTAAAATCTGTCCTATTAATGATTTTATTGACTTGCCACTGCCAAAAATTACCTTTGTCTCAATAATCCTTTATTCCATATTAATTTGAGCTCTTTTTACTTTTTCTTTAAATCAGTTACAATATCTGCCTAGTTCTGTCATATCATTGAGTGAGACAAATGCTTTAACCTGGCTCATATCTATATTTTTATGTGAGTCATGATTTTACCTTCCTATAAAAATTACATTTTAAGAGTATACAGATGTAAAGATATGCCATATAGTGTATATATGTGGATATACTTGTATCATACATATCTATCTACCTATGTATATATGTATGTATATTTTAATATGTACATTTTAATCATTTATGTCAAGGAAACATTGCACTGGATGGAATTAAACAGACCAGGAAGACTTTATTTAAGATTATTGCCGTAGGGATCGAAACTATTGGGCAATGGATTTAACTCAACTCCATTGAAACAAGAGGTTAGAGTGCTTTAAAGTGCTGGAGCAAGACAGTGAGAACACTGCAGGGTAGATTTTAGAGGGAAATTTGGTTTTAGGGTGATTGATGGGTGATTAGGCCCATCTTTGTTTGCAAATTTGTGCTCATTGAAGTGAGGCCCCCTACCTTCCCACAGAGACTAGGACACAGAGGCTCTTGTTTTCTTGATGATTAAATTTCAGTGGGATAGCTCCCAGGTCCTTGAAAGCATTCCTCAGGTATGAAACTCATGACAGGCTGGAAGAAATTTTACATCTCAAAGGATCATGGAAAATTTTACACAGTGATGTTTTCTGGAGTAAATGCTCTAGGAGATGGGAAGGTGAGGGACCTAGAGTCAGGAAGATGTGCTTAGCTGCTCAATTGTGTCTGACTCTTTGCAACTTGCGGACTGCGGCCTATCAGGCTCCACTGTCTTTGGGGTTTTTCAGGCGAGAATACTGAAGCGGGTTGCCATTTCCTCCTCAAGGGGATCTCCCCAACCCAAGGATCGAACCCACATCTCCTGTGTCTCCTGCGTTGCAGGTGAATTCTTTATCCACTGAGCCTTCAGGGAAGCCCCCGCAGTCAAGAGAAGCCTGTCTGAAGTTTAGTCAAGCTGAGGAAAACACTAAGCCACAGTTGGTCATTTGTCAAGTTTCACAGAGAAAGCTAATAATAAATGTTATTTTTGACATAGCCCTCTGATTTTATTTTTCAGAGCTCCCCTGTCTTGCTAACATTTGTCATTCTCTTTACTGCCCAACGTTTGACTTTCATTTCTGCATCTCCTATCAAGAAATTTGATAGTGCATGCATGCTAAGTCGCTTCAGTTGTATCCAACTCTGTGCAACCCCATGGACTGTAGCCCAGGCCCCTCTGTCCATGGGATTCTCCAGGCAAGTATGCTGGAGTGGGTTGTCATGCCTGCCCCCAGGGGATCTTCCTGACCCAGGGATCAAACCGCATCTCTTGTATTGGCAGGCGGGTTCTTTACCACAAGTGCCACCTGGGAAGTCCAAATCTGATAATACCAGTTCTTTGCTCTCCCAGCCTTTCATATTTGTAAGTCTTAGCATATTCTGATGGCTGTATGAGACATACATGTCCATTCCATGATCTAAACCACAACCACAGCTGGGGTGAACAAGCAGTGGATTATCTCAGAAAGCATGGCAGCCAGAGCCATAGCTAACTGTGAGTGGGTATAGTAGCAAAAGTACTAGTTGTTGGAGCCACTGTCCAGGAGGTAGTACCAGACTTCAGAAATGAATTCAGGGATTATTTGGATTATATTTAGCATTTCTCTTAGATATGTGACCTCCAAAGTTCATTCTTTTTTTTTTCTTTCTGAAAATGTGTCACTTACCTCTTTTAATAATTCCTTACCTGCTTCTTCTGTGAGCTAGAGTATATTTATAGCACTTGCACCTAAAATACCAAGGCTATTCTGCTTAGCAGTTGTTTCTACATCAATAATACGTTAAAAGCTTTACTCTTTAAGAAGGAAAGAAAAAATCTGTATATCACTACCTTAGGGAGGTAAATCCAAACACATGCATTGTAATTTTTTGTTGCTTAAGCCAAATGTATGTTTAAGTAATATTTTGTGATTCTTGTACTTTTCCAGAATACATTTTTTAATATTGCTTTTACAGACAAATCCTCTAGTTATATTACTAAGGAAATAACAAAATGCCAGGGTGTCAATTTGAATAGTCCATATTTACTAGTCTGTGAGTTTCTCCAATTGTTGATAAATTTTGAAAATACAAAGAACATGAAATTTTTATTGGAAAGTAAAATTGTTCACACTGTTGGTTAGCCCTTGGCAGATGAGTACTTCAAGTGAAACTTTAGGCAAGCTTCAAAGTTGTAAATGTGAGTAATACTTCTGATGACCCAGCCATTTAGCAATTACTTGGTTTCCTAAAAAGCCAATAGAGAGACTATTTGAAGGGAATGTACTTCTTCCTTAATTTTATTTTAATTACCTAAGTACCTAAGAGGTTTTAAAACATTGACCCATCTATATTACCTAGCTTGAACTCTGCACCATTGTAAAATGCTTCTCGTTGCAGAATTTTTTATTGATTTTATTTTTTTTAGTTTCAGTAAATTTAACATAAAATTTACCATTTTAGTCATTTGTAAGTTTATAGTTCACTGGCATGAAGTGCATTCACATTGATGTTCCACCATCTTGCAAAACTGAAATCCTGCACGTTTTAAACAATATATGAACATTCTCTATTCCACCCAGCCTTTGGTAACCACCATTCTACCTTTTTTATCTGTAAATTTGACTATTTTAAGTATCTGGTATATGTGGTATTGTACAGTATTTGTCATTTTTTTTTTTTTTTTAGTATTTGTCATTTTTAACTGACTTATTTAACTTAGCATAATGTCTAAGGTTCATTCATGTGGTAGCATGTTTCAGAATTTCACTCCTTAAGTTGAATAATCTTCCACACTATATATATACAAACTTTGTTTATGCATCCAGTTATTAATGTACACTTGGGTTGCTTCCACTTTTTGCCGAGTGTGAATAATGTTGCAAAAACATGGCTATTAAGATATCTGTTCACGTCCCTGGCTTTAATCCTTTTGGGTGTATACTCAAAGTGAGATTGTTGACTCATGTGGTGATTTTATTTTCAGTTTTTGGAGGAACTATCTTGCTGTTTTCCATCGTAGTTGCAACATTTTAAAATATTCTCACTACTAGTGTACAGGGTTCCAATTTTTTTTGTATCCTTACTGACATTATTTTCTTTAAAATAATAGGCATTCTAATGAGTATGAAGGTGTATCTCTTTGTAGTTTTGATTTGCATTACTGTAGTAATTAGTAATATTATACACATTTTCGTAGACTTCTGACTGTTTCTATGTCTTTGGAGAAATGTTTATCTGTGATTTTTTAAAAAATAAGGTTGTATTTTGTTGTTATTGTGGAGGTTTAGGAGTTCTCTATATATTTGGCTGACAATCTGATATACAGTTTAAAAATATTTGCTTCCATTCTGTGGGTTGTCTTTTTACTCTGTTGATACTATTCTTTGCACAGAAGTTTTGAATTTTGATGAAGTTCTGTGTGTCTATTTCTTCTTCTGTTGTCGTATACAAGAAATCATCATCAAGGCCAATGTCATGAAGCTTTTTTCTTACGTTTTCCTTTAAGAGCTTCATAGTTGTAGCTCTTGAGTGTAGGTCTTTGGTCTGTTTGAATGCATTTTTATATATGGTGTTAAGTAAGGATCCAGCTTCATACTTTTGCATGTTGATATGCAGATTTCTCCTACACTATTTGTTGATAAGTCCATTCTCTTAATTTGAGAATGAATTTTTCTATTTCTGTAAAAATGTCCTTGGGATTTTGATAGGGATTATATTGAGTCTGTAAAGTACTTGAGTAGTATTGACATATTAACAATATTGACCTAACAGTCAATGAACACGGGCTGGCTTTCCATTTCTTCATACCTTCTTAAATTTCTTTCAATATTGTTTTGTAGTTTTCATTTTACAAGTCTTTTGTCATTCTAGTTGATTCCTAAGTATGTTATTCTTTTTCATGCTAATTAATACGGGTGTTTTATTCACTTTGAGGATAGATCTTTAAGCTTATAGAAGTTTTGTGTTACTAAGCTGTCATTAAGTAAATGGTAAAATTGAAATTATAATTCAGACACTCTGTTTTCAAATCCAGTTCATTCTCTGCTGCCTTTTAACACTAAATCATGAGGTATTATTCATTTTATATACTAGATCTAAGTATATAAAATGGAAATGTAAGAGGAAATGTAAGTCACCTAGCATCATGAGGACACTAATCATGTAAAGTGCTCCAGAATTCTGTCAATTTGCTATGAAGAAACTTTATGAGAGAATTCTAGTAATTATTCGACACAGTCAAACTGTGAAAGTGGAGCTCAATCAGAATAAATGACCTATCCAAGTTCATACTGTAATTTTGAAAACAGAATAAATTAAAAAGCTAACAATTTAACTCTGTGAATAAATTCTGAGGCAACATCTGAAAATGAAGACAGAATTTGAAAGCTAAAATCTAAGCTTTGTAAAGGTAAAACCATTATGACCCTATTGATAAAACCCAAGTGTTTTTTGAACAGTACTATCACATGTTATTGCTTTCCTGGTTTGAGATTTTATTAATTATTGATGGAATGAGAACAATTAATGCTATTGCAAATTTGCAGCATCACAATATAATTGATTTGGTTTACCTCAATGTTGAAAGTAATAATATGCAGCTCACTAAAACATATTAGAAATAAAATCTTTAAGACTTCCCAGAACCTATTTTGACTATTAAAATGTATTTTTAACAGTTATCTGTTTTATAAATAGAATATTAATTGTCATCTATGAAACTATCAAATATTTCTGATCTATATAACTGATCATATGGCATGTTTGCCATTGTTTGGTGAGTTTTCTTAGTAAAGCTGGTTAGAAATTAAATTGGTGCAAATTTTGTGAATATTAATATTGTAATATGAGTCAGCCTCCTTAAAATCCAAAGACTCTATCTGACTAATAATTCTGTAAAATGAAAAACATAGTAATAATATATCGATTTCATGAGCTATCCATTCAAGGAACCATACTGACTTCTTTATAATAGCATAAATTGGAAGTTCAAATTTTGAAATAAATTATTATGCCATTATTTAAAACAAATGCTGCTGAAAAAGATTGACAGGGTTAAATACTAAAAATATAACTTAAAGTAAAAAAATCAGAGTAAAATAATATTTTACAAAATAAGATAATCTGTTTATATAAGATAAAAAAAAATACACATCACATACTGTGAATACACACATGAACTCAGACTGGGAACAGACCTGAAGGAAACATTCAAAAATATGAATGCTGATTATCTGTATATGTTAAGATTATAGTTAATAATATTTAAAGTAATTTTCTACATTTTAGAAATTAGTTTTTAAAAATCATACATGAAGATCTAAAATTTTTATATTTGTAAATTTTATAAGTGAATTCTTTATATTTAAAAGTAAATCTTCCAAGCTTTGTTTCAGAAAATCAGAAACTCTTTCATATATTATATGTAGCCACCTTACTCCTTAAAACAGGAGTTTTCACAGTAAATAAATAAAATGTACATTTAAAAAATAAGGACACACTTTTAGACAGTGGGAAATACCAAAAAATCATATGTTTAATCCTCTTTCCCCATCAAATTATTTCTATTCTATCTTAGTGTTTTTCTGTAAGGTTATTTTGCTACATTGGCAATGCCTGTTTTCATACTCGTTTAAATATACTGTTTTTAAGAGATGAGCAGACATGGTGCTATTTACTTTTCACATTGAATACTTTTGCTAATAGTTAATAATTCACCAGTTGTGGTTTCTCTGTAGAAGAGGCTTGGGGATTTCCCTAAAGGACTTTAACAGTGGTTCCAGGATTCAGTATGTTTAAAATGAGGTTTCTTTACCATCCACAGGGAGGAGAACTTCTGAATATTTAGTAAGGAGAACTGATTAGCTGCAAACTGAAGTAAGCTTTCTTCTTTTCCCTAAATAGCTTTTAAAAGTTTCTTTTTATAATTAATTATCTTTCCTCATGTCATATTTAAATTTAGGGCCAATTTAAGAAAAAAAATAAATTATTATTGGCACTTTTATGTATGTGGAAAGGGAGATGGAATAGATTAATTAGAAACAGTTAAAAAAAAAGTTAAAAAATCACTTTTTTTAAAATAATAGTCCTTGAATATTGTTGAATGAGGCAGGCTTCAATTAGATGGAGTCTATTACTCCAAAGGTAAGTAGAAAACTGGATGCTAAGGAAATGATCACAAGCTGGAATTCTGAATTAACTGCCATCCTTAAACTTCCAGAGTAAATGTCTTAAATTTTGTAGTTTTGCACAAATCAATGCACTTTACAAAATCAGCATGAGAGAGCTGGGCAGGAGCTCAGGCACCCTATGTTTTTCTTGTGGATATGAAAATTGAGGTTCAAGAAAATAACCTGCATTCTTTAGCATTAACATTCTAAAGGAAAAGAAAGTTTTATTTACAACTTATCTTTGAAATTTAACTGCTAATCTTTATGAACATAGTCATTATTGTCCCCAATAAAATTGTATCTTATTTGAGTCAACTGAGACACAGGAAGTTACAACAATAGTTATTCATTTGCAATTCAGTTCTATCTCAGCATCCAACCTGAAAGACAAAGCATAGGTGACTGCTTGTGTTTGAGAAAAGATGCACTCATCTGAGCAGCTAAAGTGAAAAGTAAAAGTGAAGTCTCTCAGTCTTGTCCAACTCTTTGTGAACTCGTGGACTGTAGCCCACCAGGCTCCTCCATCCATGGAATTTTCCAGGCAAGAGTGCTGGGGTGGGTTGTCATTTCCTTCTCCAGCGGATCTTCCTGACCCGGATCTCCCACATTGCAGTCAGACACTCTACCATCTGAGCCACCAGGGAAGTCCTTCTGAGCAGCTGTCCAGAGACCAAATACACAAACTGATAAAAATCCAACCATCTGTACACAGTAGAACTCTGATCCACAATCCAAAACTATCAATTTTAGCAACTGTAGACTTAGAATATTCAGGATTTGGCCCCTAACTACTAGCTGCCCTGATTATCTGCCCTTGTTCCTATTTAGAATCAATCAAAGAAAACCATATGCTCCCTTACCCAATCACATGGGATGTCTCCTCTTCAGCTCACCCATGCTAACAATTTCAAAACATAAGTGAAGCCTTCCCTTTTATCCACTGTAAAACTTTTACACTATCTTGCCTACATTTGCATCTCTCTCCAATACAAATGATAGACATTGACTCCAGACAGTTTATTGTCCAGTTCTAACCATTGGTGAAAGTAAAAGAAAATGCTATTAATAGAAACCTCAGTATTCTATATGTAATCTGGATAAATTTGTTTTGATAAATTTTGATGGTTAATCTGATCCAAGGAAAAGACCCAGACTCTGGGAGCAAATCCACATTGTTTTTGGATAGATGGTCTTAGCTATGAAGGCAGAGAAGTATCATGTTTTGAGACATGGGGTAACTGGGGACTTGCCAAAGATATACATGCTTTACCTGGAGTTAGCTTTCTCTGTAGACATACCTTTTTTGCCTGGCATTCCTGTGTGTGTCTCCTGTCCATGTGTCAACACTTTGTGGGTCTCTCCTCTACCAAGAAAGGGACTTTCGCCCGCATGTGTGTGTCTGCTCAGTCTCTCAGCCATGTCCAATTCCTTGTTACCCTATGGATTGTAGCCCGGTTGGCTCCTCTGTCCTTGGAATTCTCCAGGCAAGACTACTGGGGTGGTTAGCTATTCCCTTCTCCTGAGGATTTTCCCAATCCAAGGATTAAACCTTGGTCTCCTTCATTTCAGACAGATTCTTTACCTGTTGAGCCACCAGCCAAGCCCCCAAAATCCCTTCATTTCCTTTCTTTCAAGATATCTCTTCCTTTCTCTTTTTCACCAACTTTGTTGCTTCTCAGTTCTTTGCTTTCTACAACTGCCTAGCCCTCCTTTTCTTAGAGTCTTTATGTATACTTTAAAAACAATTTGCTGTTTTTATGGAATTAAATTATATAATCCATTATGAAATTAAAATCTATCAATATTTGTATCAACCATTTTATTAACAAAAGTAATTTGTTAACAATAGGATTTACAGTTAACTCTTTTGTAAATATGGAGTTGATGGTGTCCAATCAAATAACAAAAGTGGGAAAAAGGAGAAGAAAGAGAAAAGAAGACAGAATAATTTACAACTGTTGTAGGAGTGTGTGACTTAAAGTTGGACACTCCCTCTTTTGGACTTTTAACTCATGGTAATAGTAGATTTCTATTACTTTGCTTTGTTTTCTGTAATTCCTTTGTATTTTAAAAAGGAATTGGCAAATATTTGTGCTTTTACCACTTGATCATGTGACTCTTCTCCCACTATTTGTGATTTAAAAGAAAAAAAAAACTAGCTCTACAGTATTGTTGGTCATAACACCTGTTCGTGTTAATGAGGAGATGATTACAGTCTAAGTAGACCCTTTCTGTTAATTTCTCTATAGTTCTCTTCAATGCAAAGGTCACCAGCACATTCTGACATTCTAATTAGTTACAGGGCTGAGTTTTCCAAAAGCATCAGGATCAGCAGGAGGAACTGCCAGGGTTTGACTTTTCCAGAAATAACTCCCCTTAATTAATCATTGTATATCATAGCAAAAAAAAATCTTTGGAATAGGGGGCATCTGAATGATTAAGCAGAATACAGTCACATAGTGGTTTAGTTAAACTATGATCTGTTTTTCATTCTAACTTAATCAAGATTTTTGGTTTATCACTTGTATGGACAAGACGTATTGACCTCTTCAAGATACTGTATGATATTCAGAATAATTTATCAAGCAATAAATATAAAATGGCCATCACTAAACAGCAATTCCATATTTCCTACCTTTATAATGTATTAGCATGTTAATAATTCTGTGGGAAATAAAATTCAGTTTTCAAATATTTCCTTTCTATATTGACAGTTACTTGTTGAAAAGAATGTGTCTTCTCTATGAATTTTCACTAGCCTACATAACAAAAATTTGAAGCTATAATTGGATTATGAATGGACTCACTAAAAGGAAGTTGTTTTTACTGTTACCAAGCAGTGCTGGAAAAAAGGAAAAATAACATCTCATAGACGTTTTATTTCTCAAAGATTTTATAGCATTGTTAAGAGCCTATTTATGCCAGGCTCCAGCATACAGACAGGATGATTCCTGCTTAATAAGAGAAGGGCTTATTTATCCTAAACATAAATAGTAGAATACAAGAGGACAATCCCTGGCAGGCACTTGTCTGACACACAGGTATTCTTTGTAATTGTCATTCTACTGCAAAGATCTGGACTCTGATGTGTTTTTACTTTGGATATTCTTGAGCAGTACAAATAAAACCTGATCCTTTATTTATTAATTAAAATGTTGGAATATACATAAATCTGTAGGATTCTGCCCTGAGTCCTTGATTATGACAATGATGCTGTTTCCATCTTTAGTACCAAGCACACTGTAAAAGAAGTCTCACTGTTAAATCAGCCTCTTCAATAGTTTCTTTTTTCCAATGCATTTTCTGAAATAGTTTTAAAGCTTAAAAAAATTAAAATTTAGAAACTACAGGTTTGAGGACGCTGTGGATGCCAGATTTTATTCCCTTTTCCACTCTGGCACAGTTCCCACAGTGTAGGAGATTTTGCAGTCAATACTTAATGCATTTTGGACCAATCTCCCTTCTAAATCACACCATGAGTAAATCACATTAACTTTTTGAAACTATTCAGTTAATTCAAGGTCAGGAACCCCTGGTATTTATTGTTGGATACACTATGTTTAGGTCCATTGCCAGTCACACAGTCAGTATATTGTGTAAGAATTGAATGGGAATTTAGCAAGTAATGACTCATCTCCCACTCCCTGCCCCACCCTCCAAAGAAATTTTAAAATACTGTAATATGGGTGGCGGTCCCAAGATGGCGGAGGAATAAGACAGGACAGGAAGACCACAAATTCATCAAAAGATCATTTGAATGCTGAGCAACTCCCACAAAACAATTTCTGAATACTGGCAGAGGACACCAGGCACACAGAAAGGCAGCCCATTCTCTTCGAAAGGGCATAGGACAAAATATAAAAGACAAAAAGAAAGACAAAAGAGTTAGGAATGGAGACTCATCCTGGGGAGGGAGTCATGAAGGAGGAGAAGTTTCCAAACAGCAGGAAACCTTCTCACTGGTGGGTCTGTGGGGAGCTTTGGAATCTCAGAGGGCAACATAACCGGGGGGGGGGGGGGGGGGGGTGAATGACGACGACAATACACACCTAACTGCAATTCCCAGTGGAGAAGTAGCCCAGATGCTCACATCCACCATCATCGAGCAGGGGCTGGACAGGTAGGTGCAGGCTGCATGCTTAGGGTAAGGACCAGGCCTGAATTCCCTGAGAACAATCTGAGGGAGCTAACGTGAGATAGCAACCCAAGCTGTGGGATAGCCACAGAGACAAAAAAGAGAGAGAGAACTTCCCCGTGATAGGCTCTAACCTAATGCAGAGCCTGGCCCACTCACAGAATGAAGGATTGAGGAAACACCAAAGGAGAGCTAATTGGCTGTGTACCAGCCCCTCCCCACTGCCAAAGGCAGAGAGGCAGGTGTGTGACAGCCAGAGCCAGATGGCAAGGGGCAATCTCAGCCCCAGAGACTGGCATCCTCCACCAAACTGTGAGCAGGCTACCAGTTGCTAACCACATCTTCCTGGGATCCTGGATGGTTGACATCTGCCAGGAGGGTCACGGCCTGAGATGAGCTCCCCGGAATAGACACATGGCACACCTGAGAGTGCTCTCGCAGCGCACCTGGGAAACCAAGTGGCCAGAACCGGGAAGGTGATTAAGATGCATGGTCCACTTGGGACAGGGCGCTTGCCAAGGACTAGTGAGTTTGAGCTGCTCGGACATGGGAAGGGGACAAAACACAAGTCCAACCAAGTCTGTGCCCTTGCGGAGTACCCGAGGACCTGAACCTGAGCAGCTTAGACCTTGGAAGTGCATGAAATGCTGGGCCTGTTTTGGACAGTGCCCCTGCAGAGCAACTTGCAGCCTGAGTAGTGTAGACCCAGAAAGCGCATGCCACCATAAGATTGGGCAGATCCAGTGTGGTCCATACACTGGGAACACTCCCCACACATGCCAGCGATATTTGTTTACAATGTCCCTCCCTCCCCACAATATAGCAGAACAAGTGAGCTTAAATAAGTGACAACCTTTGCCCCCTTGTGTCAGGGCAGAAATTAGAAACTGAAGAGACTTGAAAACAGAGGAAGCCAAAATAAACAAGAGGGAACCTCTCGAAATGACAGGTGCAATAGATGAAAACCCTGTAACGTTGACTAAGCATTGGAAGTTGAAAAGAAGTACAAGCTGGAACAAGGAAATATCTGAACAACTTGGAGGAAATGGATGAAGTCTTAGAAAAGCATAACCTTCCAAAACTGAACCAGGAATAAGTAGAAAATCTTAACAGACCCATCATGAAAATGGAAATCGAAACTGTAATCAAAAATTCTCCAAAAAACAAAAGCCCAAGACCTGATGGCTCCACAGGTGAATTCTACTAAAAATTTAGAGAAGAGCTAACACCTGTCCTATTCAAACTCTTCCAGAAAATTTCAGAGGAGTGTAAAATTCCAAACTCATTATATAAGGCCACCATCACCCTGATACCAAAACCAGACAAAGATGCCACAAAATAAATAAAAAAATAAATAAAACTACAGGCCAATATCACTGATGAACATAGATGCAAAAATCCTCAGCAAAATTCTAGCAAACAGAATCCAACAACATATTAAAAAGATCATACATCACAACCAAGTGGACTTTATCCCAGGGCTGCAAGCGTTCTTTAATATTCACAAATCAGTCAATGTTATACACCACATTAACAAATTGAAAGATAATAACCATATGATTATCTCAATAGATGTGGAGAAAGCCTTTGACAAAATTCAACATCCATTTGTGATAAAAACCCTCCAGAAAGCTGGCATAGAAGGAACATACCTCAACATAATAAAAGCCATATATGATAAATCCACACCAAACATTATCCTCAATGGTGATAAATTGAAAGCATTTCCCCTAAAGTCAGGAACAAGAAAAGGGTGCCCACTCTCACCATTACTGTTCAACATAGCTTTGGAAGTTTTAGCCACAGCAATCAGAAAAGAAAAAGAAATATAAGGAATCCAGATTGGAAAAGAAAAAGTAAAACTCTCACTGTTTGCAGATGACATGAACCTCTACATTGAGAACCCTAGAGACACCACCAGAAAATTACTAAAGCTTATCAATGAACATAGTAAAGTGCAGAATATAAAATTAGTACAGAAATCCCTTGCATTCCTATACACTAACAAAGAGGAAACATAAAGAGAAATCAAGGAAACAATTCCATTCACCATTGCAATGAAAAGAATAAAATACTTAGGAATAAATCTACCTAAAGAAACAAAAGACACACACACACACACACACAAACATATATATATAATAAAACTATAAAACACTGATGAAACAAATAAAAAAGGACACAAATAGATGGGGAAATATACCATGTTCATATGACAGAATAATCAATATAGTGAAAATGAGTATACTACTCAAAGCAATCAATTCAATGCAATCCCTATAAAGCTACCAACAATATCTTTCACAGAACTAGAACAAATAATTTCAGTTTGTATGGAAATACAAAAAACTCAAATAACCAAAGTAATCTTGAGAAAGAAGAATGGAACTGGAGGAATCAACCTGCTTGACTTCAGACAACTACAAAGCTACAGTCATCAAGACAGTATGGTACTGGCACAAAGACCGAAACATAGAAGAATGGAACAAAATAGAAAGCCCAGAGATAAATCTACACACCTATGGACACCTTATCTTTGACAAAGGAGGCAAGAATATACAATGGAGAAAAGACAATCTCTATAACAAGTGGTGCTGGGAAAACTGGTCAACCACCTATAAAAAATGAAACTAGAACACTTTCTAACACCATACACAAAAATAAACTCAAAATGGATTAAAGATCTAAATGTAAGACCAGAAACTATAAAACTCCTAGAGGAAAACATAGGCAAAACACTCAGATATAAATTGCAGCAGGATCCTCTATGACCCACCTCCCAGAGTAATGGAAATAAAAGCAAATATAATGGGACCTAATTAAACTTAAAAGCTTTTGCACAATGAAGGAAACAATTAGCAAGGTGAAAAGACAGCCTTCAGAATGGGAGAAAATAATAGCAAATGAAGCAACCAACAAAGAATTAATCTGAAAAATACACAGGCAGCTCATGCAACTCCATACCACAGCAATAAGCAAC
Source organism: Cervus canadensis (assembly GCF_019320065.1). NCBI lineage: Eukaryota > Metazoa > Chordata > Mammalia > Artiodactyla > Cervidae > Cervus > Cervus canadensis. The sequence continues at coordinate 39,182,145 of NC_057399.1, read as the reverse complement.
CCAATTAAAAAAAAAAAAAATGGGTCAAAGAACTAAACAGACATTTCTACAAAGAAGACATACAGATGACTAGCAAACACATGAAAAAATGCTCAACATCACTCATTATCAGAGAAATGCAAATCAAAACCACAATGAGGTACCGTCTCACACCAGTTAAAATGGTTGCTGTCAAAAAGTCTACAAACAATAAATGCTAGAGAGGGTGCAGAGAAAACAGAACCCTCTTAAACTGTTGGGGGAATGCAAACTAGTAGAGCCACTATGGGGAACAGTGTGGAGATTTCTTAAAATTTGGAAATAGAACTGCCATACGACCCAGCAAGCCCACTGCTGGGCATACACACTGAGAAAACCAGAATTGAAAGAGACACGTGTACCCCAATGTTCATCGCAGCCCTTTTTACAATAGATAGGACATGCAAGCAACCTAGATGTCCATTGACAGACAAATGGATAAGAAAGCTGTGGTATGTATTCACAATGGAATATTACTCAGCTATTTAAAAGAACACATTTAATCTGTTCTAATGAAGTGCCTGTGAGTAATAATGAGTCTATTATACTCTAGTATTCTTTCCCGGATAATCCCATGGACGGCGGAGCCTGGTGGGCTGTAGTCCATGAGGTTGCAAAGAGTCGGACACAACTGAGCGACTTCACTTTAACTTTTATACAGAGTGAAGTAAGTCAGAAAGAAAAACACCAATACAGTATATTAATGCATTTATGTGGAATTTAGAAAGATTATAGCAATGACCCTATATGCAAGTCAGAAAAAGACACAGATATAATAAAGAACAGACTTTTGGACTTTGTAGGAGAAGGCAAGGGTGGGATGATTTGAGAGAATAGCACCGAAACATGTGTATTACCATATGTGAAATAGATGGTCAGTCCAAGTTTGATGCACGAAACAGGGCACTCAAAGCTGGTGCGCATGGGACAACCCATGAGATGGGGAGGAAGGTGGGAGAGGGGTTCAGGATGGGGGACACATGTACAACCATGGCTGATTCATGTCAATGTATGGCAAAACCACCACAATATTGTAAAGCAATTAGCCTCCAATTAAAATAAATTTTTTAAAGAAAGAAAAAGGTAATCAGCAAATGGCCATCTAATTACCAGGTGAGTTTAGGATGAACTATATGTGACAAATAATGCTGTCATGTCCTACCTTACTTGCAGACTAAGTATCATTCATTTTGATCAGGTACTGGGTTGCTCTAGCTGCCTACATAGAAGGGTGAGATGTCTCTCTGTCCTGATTTTTAGTGAACTGCCTGTGATGAGCATCACATTCTGGTGTAATGGTTATTCAATAATGAAAATAATTTCTTATCTTCTAAAAAAAAGTACTGTAATTTGATTTGGGGGATATTTGCAGGCCTCTAAATGGACTCAGCCTACATATATTTTGCAAAGTAGGTAATATTGATTTTTAATAAAAGATATGTCTTTTCTTCTCTAATGTATCTGAGATCTTTCAAGATTTTCATCCTCAAAAGAGATAGATATGCTTCAAAGAGATACTAAGTTCAGCCAGTTTCAAACATGAAACCTTACCTTTGAATAGATATCCTGTGACCTTGAGTTCATGAATCAACTTTTCAGAGTACATAAATTTGATGAAGCTTTGTTTTTGTTATTTATAAATAGCATTAATGTTATAGCTAAAGAGCTTCCCCAAATATGTAGCATTTCATAGATGTTGGGAGCTGCATATTTTATTCCTTAGAGTAAGAAATGAAAAAATCTGTGTGGCTTAAAAATATAGTTTTAAAAAATAAAATCACTTGTTTTTATTATTATTATTATTATTTTATAATCCAGAGCTTTTTTTTAAAAAAAGGTATGTATGTATAGATAATTCTATTAAAAATATATACATGAAATTTTTTTTCTTAGATATTTTATCCTTACATGTAGTTAATAAAAATAATATTTTTTTATTCCTTTAAACAAGAAATGTAGGAAATGTAGCTTAAAGGCAGTATTTAAAAAATTGAAAACACTCTTTTAACCCATTTTATTTTATAACCCAGAGTCAGGAAAATATGTAGGATATACCTGTATAGGTTTTTCTAGGATATAAATTATATACAAGTATATAATTAAAATGCCCTTTACATTTTATTCTAATATATAATTAATTTTAAAAATCTATTTATTTCACCTGTGATTTTCAGGAACATCTTCAGTTTAGTTGGAAGATACTTTGGGGAAATAAGGTCCCTTGGCCTTTCCTTTGAAGGGAGGGGGTTGGAGACATTATGGAAGCCTGAGTCTTAGTGAAAAGATTAGAGCAGAAGCTTAATATGGTCTTAATTTTTCATCCCCCAAAGACCCTGAGACTAGAAAAGAGAGATAATATCCATAGTATTTCTTAAGCTTTTTAACTTATTTATGTTTGCTAATTTTGCTCATTCTTGAGTATTTAATAGAAAAAAAAAGTTAGAAAAATTTCAAAATAAATTTTTAGTAATAATGACAGAAATCATTCATTTAGCAATTACACATGGATCACAAGAAAGACAGCACTACCAGATAGTATTTCTCAAACAACCATTCAGGCATATGTGGGGTTTTGTTTATGTTTTTGTTATAATTTTTAATATAGTGACATGATTATGTATTATCATATATTATCATTATATGTTATACTGGAGTAAGCGTTTGTGCTTTTGGTCTGTAGCAAACCCTAACTGTGGTAATATAATACATTCAGATTACTAAAGAAAGTATTGGAGTGATAGTGATAGGTGAAAGATACATTTATGCTAAAGGCAATTTTTTGACATAACATTCAATTGTTTTTTCATTAAATTGAATAAAGAAAAATGTGAGAGAATTAGGCAATCATACACTACATTAATTATGGGAAAGCAGAACCCAAACTGTTCTATTTCATAGCAACCAGCTCCATTTTTCTCAGTGTTTTGGGTGAATTGTTCCTGTCAGGAACAGTCAGTCACCAAGGACTATCTATTTTACTTCTGAAGTAATTCTCATCTGTTCCTTTCCATGTTTTGTATCAGTGTCCACATCATGCTGGTGGTGTGGCTCTCTCCTTTTGCTGGTCAATTTTATTGACCTTTGGCATTATCTACATTCATTCACTCTTTTACCTTCAGTGAATGGTCTTCACACCTCGGCAATAGTGATTTAAAAAACAAACATACCAAAAAAAAAAAAAAACCCCACAGGAAAATCTTTACATCATCCCATAGAAAACAGCCTTTAATAGTTTCTCAATGCTTTAGAGATAAATACCAGAAGACTGAAGATGGTCTCTTATGACCTTCTGAGCTATGTCTTGAACTTCTTCTCTAGTCTATTCCCATTAAGTCACGAATCTGTCTTTCCCAAGAACAGCAACTTTCTTTCTAGTCCTCGAACATGACATACACTTCCCTGTCATGATAGACTTCCTAAATTCTGTATGTATGATTTACCTGATTCGTCTTTTAGCTCTTGCAGCAAACCTATTACCTCACTTACAGACTTCCGTTTTTCAAAGCCAAGACCCTAGAATGAGATGTTTTGATACAATGTATATTCCCTTCATAGTTCTTATCAAAGTTTATAATTAGACAGCTATTGCAATTATTGATACTGACTATTCCTTCCAGTAAAATGTAAGCTCTGAAAATCCTAGAACATGGCTGCCTATGAGCACTGTTGCATCTCTAGAGAGAGCAGAGTTTGAAACAAACCTTGTTAAAGGAGCAAAAGAATTGAGCGCTACAAAGTTAACTTTGTAAACTTAAATTTTCCTCATTTATAGTTTACATGAAATATATGTATGTTTTAATTTTACTACTTTCAATGATTTATACTTATAAAGTTGTTTTAGTTTAAATTTTACATATCTAGGTGGCAATATGATTATACCAACATAATAAATTTGAATGTTTTTATTTGCATTGAGTATACTACTGAAGTTCTCTAAAAGATTTATTGAATAGATACAAACTTCCATGTATAAAATAGACAAGCAACAAGGATGTGTTGTACAGCACAGAGATTTTATAGTCATTCTTTTGTAATAACTTTAAATGGAGTATAATCTTAAAAAATATTGAATCACTGCTGTACATCTGAAACTAATACAATATTGTAAATGAACTATACCTCAATAAGAAAGAAATTCTCCAAACTTAATATTTGTCAGATAGACATAAAACACCATTAAAGATAAAGTGAATGGTATCAACTATTAAGAAACTGAAAGACAAGCTGGGTTCATAGGACTTTTATAAAAACAGTAAGAGCATAGGGAATCATTTAATCCTCTCAGGTACCTATAGCATAGTATGTTCATGCAATTTTTGAAAAATAATTTATCATACACAATTTCCTATTGCCTTAGCATGTATTTATTGAAAATGAAGGTAATTCTTCCTTGGGAGTATTAAAGTTTGGGGGATAAAGTCCTCATCATCTCACTGTGAAATGAAAACAGAAGGTCAATGATACAGTTTTAGAAGAAACTGAAGTAAAGACAATCATCAGGAAGTGATTTGAGATTCATGCTCAGCTTCGTTGCCTTCTATTTTATCTTGTTTCAATCTGTATTTACTTTTGAAACCAAATACTTGGTGTTAGGCCACTCTTTTCAAGTTAAGGATGCAATATTCCACAAAGCAGATTTCACTTTAGATACCAGGTAAAAGTCTGAGGGGTCCTAAAGCCACTCACATTTGATATTATGGTCTCCCACTATCTATGTGGTTGTTGTTTAGTCACTGAGTCATGTCTCACTCTTTTGTGACCCCTTGGACTGTAGCCCACCAGGCTCCTCTGTCCGTGGGATTTCCCAGGGAAGAATACTGCAGTGGTTTAGCCATTTCCTTCTCCAGGAGATCTTCCTAATCCAGGGATCAAACCCACATCTCCTGCATTGGCAGGCATATTCTTTACCACTGAGCCACTGAAGTCCCCCACTATCTATACCAGTTTTCTAATTCAGTAGGAAAACTCACAGTTTTACACTTTTACTTTACACCTTTAAAATAGTCAATTTTTAAAGCCCTTTTATTAAGTTGACAACAAAATTAAATGGAAAGCATAGAGATCTCATATATTCCCTACTCCACAAATGCAAAGCCTTTCCACTATCAACTTCCCCCACCAGAGTGATACCTTTGCTAGAATTAATGAAACTTCATGACACGATATCATCACTCAAAGCTCATACTTTATGTTAGGGGTTCATTCCCTGATGGTTCAGATGGTAAAGAGTCCACCTGCAATGCAGGAGACCCAGGTCCAAACCCTGGTTGGGAAGATCCCCTGGAGAAGGAAATGGCAATCCACTCCAGTGTTGTTGCCTGGAGAATCCCTTGGACAGAGGAGACTGCTGGGCTACAGTCCACGGGGTCCCAAAAAGGGGGGCATGACTGAGCAACTAACACTTTTCACTTTCACTTGGACTGTACATTCCATGGCTTCTGGAAAGTGTATGACAACACTGTAATATCATATAGAGTAATTTCAGTGCCCTGAAAATTCTCTATTCTCTGCCTTTTCATCTCTTCCTGTTGCTGGCATCTGTCCCTGTTCATATCTGGCAGCTGCTGCTCTTTAAAAAAAAAAAAAAAAAAAAAAAACTTTCTTTTTTAAAGCAGTTAGATATGTACTATAAAAATGACAGGAGTACGGAGACTTCCCATTTGGCTACTACCCCCACATATGCAGAGCCTCTCTCATAATCAGCATCACTCACCAGAATGGTACTTTTTTTTTTTATACCAAAGATGAACTTAATTTGACACATCATCATCACCCAATGTCTGTAGTTTACCTCAGGGTTCCCTCGAGGTGCTGTACATTCAGAAAGCTTATACAAATATTTAATCATATGTATTCACCATTATAATATCATGCAGAATATTTTCACTATTCTAAATTTTTTCTGTACTCTGCATATTCATCCCTCCCTCCATAGTAACCTCTGACAAATAGTGATCTTTACTGTCTTAATAGTTTCTCCTTTTCCAGAAGGTCATAGAGTTGGAATCATACAATCTATAGCTTTCACAGATTTGCTTCTTTCCCTTAGTAATAAGCCTTTGAGATTCCTCCGTGTCTTTTCACGGCTTGATTTCATTTTAGCACTGAATAATATTCCATGATCCTTGCTCCTCTGTATTGCCTTTGTTTCTTGGTCAAAGATGAGTCAACTACACTTATGTGGGTCTATTTATTGGCTCTCTATTCTGTTTCATTGACCTATTTGTCTTTTCTTTCACCAATATCACGTGTCTTGATTACTATAGTAGCTTTAGAGTACATCTTGATGTTGCACAGCTTTATTCCTCCAACTTTGTTCTTTATTATCCTTTTAAAGTCCAGTAGAATCTGCAGTGATGCCGTCTCTTTCTTTGCTGGTATTGGTATTTTGTGCCCTTTTTTTCCCCCTTAGCTTGGCTAGAGGCTTAGCAAAATTATTGATCTTTTCAAGGAAGCAGCTTTAGGTTTTCTGGATTTTCTCTCATGATTTCTATTTTCAAATTTATTGATTGCTATTGTAATTTTTATTATTTCTTTTCTTGCTCTTACTTGGGTTTTAATTTGCTCTTCTTTTTCTTATTTTTCTAAGGACTTCCCAGGTAGTTCAGTGGGTAAAGAACCTGTCTGCAATGCAAGAGACACTGGAGATATGGGCTCAATTCCTGGGTCAGGAAGATCCCCTGGAGGAGGGCACAGCAACCCACACTAGTATTCTTGCCTGGAGAACCCCATGGAGAGAGGAGCCTGGCGGGCTACAGTCCATAGGTCACAGGGTCGGATACAACTGAAGTGACTGAGCACAGAACAAGGTGGAAGCTTAGAATTTTTTTATTTATTTTTTTCTAGTACATGGATTCAGTGCTATAAGTTTCCTTGTAATCACCTCTTTTGCTATATCCCATACATTTTGATGTTTTATTTTCATTTTCTTAAAAATACTTTTAACTTTTTGAGACTTCTTCTTTGACCCATGTGTTACTTAGAAACGTGATGTTTTATCTCCACATATTTTGGGATTTTTCAGTTATTTTTCTTTTGTTGGGCTTCCCTGGTGGCTCAGATGGTAAAGAATCTGCCTGCAGTGCAGGAGATCCAGGTTTGACTCCATGGATCAGGAAGATCCCCTAGAGAAGAGAATGGCTACCCTCTACAGTATTCTTGCCTGGAAAATTCCATGGACAGAGGAGCCTAGTGGGCTACAGTTCATGGGGTCACAAAGAGTTGGACATGACTGAGTGACTAACACTTTCTTTTATTGATGTCTATTTTAATTTCATCATGGTCTACATTATATGATTTATATCCTTTAAAAATGGTTAAGGTGTATTTTAGGGCCCCAAATGTAGTCTGTCTTGGTAAATGCTCCATGTGAACTTGAGAAGACTGTGCATTCTACTGTAGTTTGATCAAGTAGTAAGTAGATGTCAATGACAACCAGTGAATTAATTGAGTGCTATTAAGTTCAACTATGTCCTTAATCCAGCCTACCTCTACTCTCTGGAGGTCAAGCTGTTGCCATGTGGCTCAAAGTCCCAATCCTTTAATCAGACTGTTGGTTCTCCTGGCATGGCATTTCCTCATCCTAAGTCTTTTAGTTGGCATAAACTATCTGGGCGCACCATGAATAACACAGACACTTTTATCATTTTGAAAATTCCAAACATTTAGAGACTACTTCTCAGGGACTAAGATGAAGACGAAGACAATTTTTTATTACATACAACCTAAAACAATAACACTGTACAAAGTTACCTCTATAATATTTACTGTAAAATAAAAATAATGAAGGACTAATCAAGGCAAAGGAAAAAAAGAACTAATCAAGGCAATAGTAGCATTGTGTCAAAGAAAATAGCTAAAAAAATGTCTGGTGTTTGGATGGGGGATTTTTATTTTATTTTTTAAACACCAAAAACATTTTGTATTGGAGTATAGTCAAATAACAAGGTTCTAATAGTTTCAGGTGAAGAGTGAAGGGACTCAGCCATTCATATACATGTATCCATTCTCCCTAGGTGGGGGATAGTTTTAAAGCAGCAGAATTACTACCTTAAATCTAAGGGTTGGCCTGAAAAGTATAGGAAAAAATAAACAGAACCAAATAAATGAATATGGAAAAAGGTAGAATAAATAGAGATAATCACAAAACATGCAACAATGAAGATATTCCATACTTGTTTATGGTGTTTAAAGATTTGATTAGAATTTTATTGAAAAGTCATCACTGGGAGAGAATATGTCTGATTAATATTTATTGTCCTATTTCACTCACTCTGTATATCTTTCTTTGTTTCTTCCTTCTTTCTTTATAGAATTGGTAAGTAAAATTACAGGCAACATTCCTCTTAAAAGTTTAAAGTATATATGAATACTTATGACTTTTAATCCCCATATTGACACCATCCATATGTGTGTGTCAGAAGTGAATACATTTTTTCTATAAAGGGTCCAGTGGTCAAATTTATGGAGAAAGCAAAGGCAACACACTCCAGTACTCTTGCCTAGGAAATCCCATGGACGGAGTAGCCTGGTAGGCTGCAGTCCATGGGGTCGCTAAGAGTCAGACACTAATGAGTGGCTTCACTTTCACTTTTCACTTTCATGCGTTGGAAAAGGAAATGGCAACCCAATCCAGTGTTCTTGCCTGGAGAATCCCAGGGTCAGGGGAGCCTGCTGGGATGCCGTCTATGGAATCGCACATGACTGAAGCGACTTAGCAGCAGCGGCAGGTCAGATTTACGCTTTATAGACCACTCATAATCTCTATTGAATTTTCATTCTCTCCTCCTCTCTACTCTTTTCTTCTTCCATCATCAAAATTCATGCTCATGTAAAAAGTAAAAGCCATTTTTATCTTGAGGCTGTACAAAGACTTTACAGGCCAGATTTGGCCTGTGCTTGTAGTTTGTAAGTGCCTGAACTATTGCATAAAGTCAGAGGTAAAAAAACTTCAGTTCAGTTCAGTTCAGTCGCTTAGTCATGTATGACTCTTTGCGACCCCATGAACGCAGCACGCCAGGTCTCCCTGTCCATCACCAACTCCCAGAGTTTACTCAAACTCGTGACCATCAAGTCGGTGAAACCATCCAGCTATCTCATCCTCTGTCGTCCCCTTCTCCTCCTGCCCCCAATCCCTCCCAGCATCAGGGTCTTTTCCAGTGAGTCAACTCTTCGCATGAGGTGGCCAAAGCATTGGAATTTCAGCTTTAGCATCAGTCCTTCCAATGAACACCCAGGACTGATCTCCTTTAGGATGGACTGGTTGGATCTCCTTGCACTCCAAGGGACTCTCAAGAGTCTTCTCCAACACCACAGTTCAAAAGCATGAATTCTTCGGCACTCAGCTTTCTTCACAGTCCAACTCTCACATCCATACATGACCACTGGGAAAACCATAGCCTTGACTAGACAGACCTTTGTTGGCAAAAGTAATGTCTCTGCTTTTTAATATGCTATCTAGGTTGGTCATAAGTTTCCTTCCAAGGAGTAAGCATCTTTTAATTTCATGGCTGCAGTCACTATCTGCAGTGATTTTGGAGCCCAAAAAATAAAGTCTGACACTGTTTCCATGTTTCCCCATCTATTTCCCATGAAGTGATGGGACCAGATGCCATGATCTTAGTTTTCTTAATGTGAGATTTAAGCTGACTTTTCTCTTTCACTTTCATCAAGAGGCTTTTTAGTCCTCTTCACTCTCTGCCATAACGGTGGTGTCATCTGTATATCTGAGGTTATTTGATATTTCTCCCAGCAATCTTGATTCCAGCTTGTGCTCTTCCAGCCCAGCGTTTTCATGATGTACTCTGCATATAAGTTAAATAAGCAGGGTGACAATATACAGCCTTGATGTATCCTTTTCCTATTTGGAACCCGTTGTTGTTCCATGTCCAGTTCTAACTGTTGCTTCTTGAACTGCATACAGGTTTCTCAAGAAGCAGGTCAGGTGGTCTGTTATTCCCATCTCTTTCAGAATTTTCCACAGTTTATTGTGATCTACACAGTCAAAGGCTTTGGCATAGTCAATAAAGCAGAAATAGATGTTTTTCTGGAACTCTCTTGCTTTTTTGATGATCCAGCGGATGTTGGCAATTTTATCTCTGATTCCTCTGCCTTTCCTAAAATCAGCTTGAACATGTGGAAGTTCATGGTTCACATATTGCTGAAGCCTGGCTTGGAGAATTTTGAGCATTACTTTACTATTGTGTGAGATAAGTGCAATTGTGCAGTAGTTTGAGCATTCTTTGGCATTTCCTTTCTTTCGGATTGGAATGAAAACTGACCTTTTCCAGTCCTGTGGCCACTGCTGAGTTTTCCAAATTTGCTGGCGTATTGAGTGCAGCACTTTCACAGCATCATCTTTCAGGATTTGAAATAGCTCAACTGGAATTCCATCACATCCACTAGCTTTGTTCATGGTGATCCTTTCTAAGGCCCACTTGTCCTTATATTCCAGGATGTCTGGATCTAGGTGAGTGATCACACCATGATTACCTGGGTCATGAAGATATTTTTTGTACAGTTCTTCTGTGTATTCTTGCCACCTCTTCTTAATATCTTCTGCTTCTGGGACTTCCCTGGTGGTTCAGTGGCTAAGACTCTCTGCTTCCAATGCAGGGGGCCCGGGTTCATACCCTGGTCAGGGAACAAGATCCCATGTGCTGTAACTAAGTCTCTGTAACTAAGACCTCATGCAGTCAAATAAATAAATAAATATATATATATATATAAAAATATCTTCTGCTTCTGTTAGGTCCGTCCCATTTTTGTCCTTTACTCAACCATCTTTGCATGAAATATTCCCTTGGTATCTCTAATTTTCTTGAAGAGATCTCTAGTCTTTCCCATTCTGTTTTTTCCTCTATTTCTTTGCATTTATTGCTAAGGAAGGTTTTCTTATCTCTCCTTGCTATTCTTTGGAACTCTGCATTCAAATGGAATATGTTTCCTTTTCTCCTTTGCTTTTCGCTTCTCTTCTTTTCACAGCTATTTGTAAGGCCTCCTCAGACAACCATTTTGCTTTTTTGCATTTCTTTTCCATGGGGATGGTCTTGATCCCTGTCTCCTGTACAATGTCATGAACCTCCGTCCATAGTTCATCAGGCACTCTTGTCTATCAGATCTAGTCCCTTAAATCTATTTCTCACTAGTACTGCAAATTTCTTATGTATTATATGAAGTAATACAAAACTAATTCTATTTGTCTCTGAAACATTAAAGGTGAATATTTTAATTTGTCCCAATTCTAAAAACATTAAGCCAAATGTGGGTAGATAAATGCCACTACATAAGTATATTTAATACATTTTAAATGACTAAAGTCCTATCATGTATATTCTTTGAATCCCGTGAAAAGAAACTAGAGATGAAAACAATAAGATGTTTATTAAAGATATTTTAAAATTAGGCCTCATATATGTAAAAAAATCAATGGGTCAAGTTTATTTCAAAAATAAAATGATTTGCTAATATAATATATCATTTGGGAGATTCAGCTAAAACAGTGCCTGAAGGGAAGTTGAGAGCTTTAAATGTTTGTATAAAAGAAAGAAAGCTCCAAAATCAATCTAATATTTTTCTTCAGGAAGTCTGGAAAAGAAAAATAACCCGAAATATGGAGAAGGAAGGAAATAATAAGTATAAAAGAAAAAGAATCAGTATATTTATATACCAATAATGAAGAAAATTAAGTCTAATGTTGGTTCCTTGAACATATCAACAAATTTATCAGTACTAAGGTAGATGGTAAGAAAAGTGTCATTGCCAAATTCAGTATAAAAATATATTTCATAGTTTATCAAATATTCAAGAAAATCTAATTTTGCTAGCCTCCTTGTGAACAACTTTATGAAAAGCTAAGGAAACATAATTTTATTTACTGATGCTAATGTTTTGAAAATTATGGTAGTATTCATTAAGAACAGAATATGAAAAAATCAGTAATATATTGCATCTGGGATATACTAGTAGTGGGCCTGCCTATAAATTTGCTGACATGTTTTCTGTAACTGTATAAAACAAATTCATTGAATTGTGCTGTTAGCTGATGCCCCAAATATGAGAATTTCTTTCATTTGTCCTGCTGCTCTTGTTTGCAGCAATAAATCAAAATATCATAAAACACATGTTAAGGAAAAGCTGAAGTTAGCTCTGGAGAATTAGTAAGAAAAACTCAGATCCAAAACAGGCAAAAGGGTGGGCTCAGTAAATGTAATTAAAAGCCATTACCACAAAGTGCCCAAGGAAGTACTAAGCTAAATGGATGAGCAAATTAAAAGTCAGACATAATTACAACTGTAAAAGACCAATGTGTTCATAAAACTTGGAGGAATAAGTGTATAAAGAAAGCAGGCTATGCAGCTAAATCTTTGTTGGCAGAATCTCACTATTTCAGGATTCTCCCATTTTTTTTTAACTTCTATGGATATAATCTGAAATTACATCACAGTTTATGGCACACAGAAGAATATTGAAACTGTTATTATGAGCTTAATAGTTCAAAATCAAAAGGGTGTTCTGTCAGACATTTCTTAGTAAAATTGGTTTGTTTTGTTTGTAAAATCAGATCCTTTAAAATTTGTATTTGAGGCATCATTAAAAAAAAAAAAAAATCCTATGGGTACAAAATCAGTCAGTTAAGTCGCTCAGTCGCGTCCAACTCTTTGCGACCCTATGAATGGCAGCACGCCAGACCTCCCTGTCCATCAACAACTCCTGGCGTTTACTCAAACTCAAGTCCATCGAGTCGGTGATGCCATCCAGCCATCTCATCCTCTGTCACCCCCTTCTCCTCCTGCCCCCAATCCTTCCAGCATTAGGGTCTTTTCCACTGAGTCAACTCTTCACATGAGGTGGCCAAAGTATTGGAGTTTCAGCTTCAACATCAGTCCTTCCAATGAACACCCAGGACTGATCTCCTTTAGGATGGGCTGGTTGGATCTTCTTGTAGTCCAAGGGACTCTCAAGAGTCTTCTCCAACACCACAGTTCAAAAGCATCAATTCTTTGGCGCTCAGCTTTCTTCACAGTCCAACTCTCACATCCATACATGACTACTGGAAAAACCATAGCCTTGACTAGATGGACCTAATGACGAGACATTACTTTGCAAAGTAATGTCTCTGCTTTTAAATATGCTATCCAGGTTGGTCATAACTTTCTTTCCAAGGAGTAAGTGTCTTTTAATTTCATGACTGCAGTCACCATCTGCAGTGATTTTGGAGCCCCCCAAAATAAAGTCTGACACTGTTTCCACTGTTTCCCCATCTATTTCCCATGAAGTGATGGGACCAGATGCCATGATCTTAGTTTTCTTAATGTTGAGCTTTAAGCCAACTTTTTCACTCTCCTCCTTCACCTTCATCAAGACGGTCTTTAGTTCCTTTTCACTTTCTACCATAAGTGTGGTGTCATCTGCATCTCTGAGACTATTGATATTTCTCCCAGCAATCTTGATTCCAGCTTGTGCTTCTTCCAGCCCAGCATTTCTCATGATGTACTCTGCATATAAGTTAAATAAGCAGGGTGACAATAATTTGATAATTAATGGGGTGAGGGTAGTTTTCTAATACTCTACAGTCATAGAAAGAAGGAAAAAGATTCAGTTTGCTCTTCTTCCAAAGGCTTAATACATAAGTACTTGAGAGAGTAAAGTGAAATGTGAAATTGAAAGTCACTCTTTGCGACCCCATGGATTGTAGTCCATGGAATTTTCCAGGCCAGAATACTGGAGTGGATAGCCTTTCTCCTCTCCACGAGATCTTCCTAACCCAGGGATTGAACCCAGGTCTTCCACATTGCAGGCAGATTCTTTACAGGCTGAACCACAAGGAAAGCTCTGGTTAAAGTAAGAATCCACTTAAATATGACTTTGACATTGTCAGATATATGTTATAGAATTAAAGGTTTTATTAAAGCTATAACAAAAACAGCACAGAAAAAAACATATACGTCAAGTCTATGGAGAAATAACTACTTTTTAAAGAGAAAACCTTTACTATTTGTAACTCGATTTGTTTTGAAAATAAGAGTAGTTTTTTAATTAACTTTTTGTCCTATCAGTTCCTTTTGTTAACAACTTGGAGGGCTAAACTTTATTTGTACTGTCTTCACATATTGATTGTTTTTAATCTCTACATATACATATGTTTTGGGCTTCTCAGGTGGCGCTAGTGGTAAAAAACCCACTTGCCAATGCAGGTTAGATATAAGAGACAAGGGTTTGATCCATGGGTCGGGAAGATCCCCTAGAGAAGGGAATGGCAATCCACTCCAGTATTCTTGCCTGGAGAATTCCATGGACAGAGGAGCCTGGCAGGCTACAGTCCATAGCGTTGCACAGAGTTGGACACGACTGAAGCGGCTTAGCATGGCATATGTAAATAAAAGCAACATTATTCCCAGGGAACAGAAAAAATCAGCTGAGCACAGTCCTTATTTCACAGTGCAACCTTTAGAATTAACTTGCCTAAGAAAGGCTGAAATTGTCATTCTTTAACTGATAAGGTCTGACTATGTTGATTATTTTCTAGTTTTCATCTACTCAGACTGTCTAGGCCAATTGGTCCAAGCCCTATAGAAGTCAGATTAGAGGTCTAAAAATATCCTGAATGTTAAAGATTAAAAAAAAGAACAAGCTCAAGATTTATCAAAAGATTTTGAGGTAACCTTTCTGTCTAAAACTCGCCATTAGGATACAGCATCACTTGTTAAGCTAACAAGTTATTTTGGGGAATTCTGTTTCACTGGATCCATTGTGGGGTACCAGGGCCCTGACTGTAATATACTCACAATCACTTTAGATAACCATATAGGGTTGCACACTCTGATTTCAGATGCTTAAAGCTAAATTCTGTTGCTATTTTTCTCATATCTATAGGTGATCTTTGTATTCCTGATGAATAGCTGAAGATTTCTGCCAAGTTCTTACCATTTTGATATTTTCAAGCTGGGTTCTGTTAACAATCTCCTTGTGTTTAATTTAGCTAAATGAACTTTCCACAAACCAGTCTCTGTATAATGCCAAGAAGAAATTGCTTAACCAGATTCCATCAAATTCAATCCAATTCTGTCCCTTCAGTATTAAAGGCATCTCAGGTCAGAATTAAAGTATATCTATAAACTCTATTTTAATAGTCATTTTGCCTCTCTTCTGGGGAAAGAGATTTATTTTCTATTGAAAAAAAAGTCTTCATTTACATCAGTCTATTCAAATTCTTCCAAGTAAGTTTCATCATTCATGGTTGATGATATCACTCTGAACCTAATAAATTATCTGTATCAGAAGTTCTTACATATTTTGGTCTCAGGAGTCCTTTGTTCCCTTAAAAATTGAGCACTTCTAAGAGTTTTATGTTGGTTATGTCCATATTTAATGCACTACAAAATCAAAGCCACTAATTGCTTAAATTTTCTATAAACTGATTTTATTTGGACAAAATAATTATATTAAATGTTAATATAAATAATATATTTTATAAATAGGAACTATTTTCCATAACAAAAATTTACTGAGTGTTGGATTACATATTTTCCAGATCTATTTGGTGTCTGGCTTATCTGCTTCCACATGTAGTCTCTTGCAATAGGCTATTCTGGTTAAGGTATTGGAAATAATCTGGCTTCACACAGATATGTAATTTGAGATGGGGCAATAGTTTATTGGCTATTTTAGATTATTTGGATTTTATTTTATGATACCATGCCTTAAGTCATAAACTGGTATTATTTTAATATAAACTTTAAAAATTGAGATATAATTGACATGCAACATTAGATTAGATTTAGGTATCATTCAGTTCAGTGCAGTTCAGTCGCTCATTCGTGTCTGACTCTTTGCGACCCCATGAATCGCAGCACGCCAAGCCTCCCTGTCCATCACCAACTCCTGGAGTTTACTCAAACTCATGTCCATCGAGTTGGTGATGCCATCCAACCGTCTCATCCTCTGTCATCTCCTTCTCCTCCTGCCCCCAATCCCTCCCAGCATCAGGGTCTTTTCCAATGAGTCAACTCTTCACATGAGGTGGCCAAAGTACTGGAGTTTCAGCTTCAGCATCAGTCCTCCAATAAACACCCAGGACTGATCTCCTTTAGGATGGACTGGTTGGGTCTCCTTGCAGTCCAAGGGGCTCTCAAGAGTCTTCTCCAACACCACAGTTCAAAAGCATCAATTTTTCAGTGCTCAGCTTTCTTCACAGTCCAACTCTCACATCCATATGTGACCACTGGAAAAACCATAGCCTTGACCAGACGGACCTTTGTTGGCAAAGTAATGTCTCTGCTTTTTAATATGCTGTCTAAGTTGGTCATAACTTTCCTTCCAAGGAGTAAGTGTCTTTTAATTTCATGGCTGCAGTCACCATCCACAGTGATTTTGGAGCCCAAAAAAATAAGGTCTGACACTGCTTTCCACTGTTTCCCCATCTATTTCCCATGAGGTGATGGGACCAGATGCCATGATCTTAGTTTTCTGAATGTTAAGCTTTAAGCCAACTTTTTCACTCTCCTCTTTCACTTTCATCAAGAGGCTTTTTAGTTCTTCTTCACTCTCTGCCATACAGTAATAATTCTATTTTGTATATGTTGCAAAATGATCACAATATCTGATATAATACATGGTTACACATTTCTTTTATTATAATGAGATCTTTTAAAAATCTACTCTCAGCAACTTTCAAATATGCAGTATAGTATTATTAACTATAGTCACCAAGCTGCCTTTTATATCCCCATGACTTATTTATTTTATAAGTGGAAAATTCGTACTTTTTGACCTTCTTTACCTCTCACCTCTGCAACCACCAGTGTGTTCTCTATATCTATGCACTCCTTTTTGTTTGTTTTGTTTTGATTGCATGGGCTTTCTTGGTAGCTCAGCTGGTAAAGAATCTGCCTGCAATGCAGGAGACCTGGGATAGATCCCTGAGTTGGGAAGATCCCCTGAAGAAAGGAATGACTACCCACTCCAGTATTCTGGCCTGGAGAATTCCAGGGACTGTATAGTCCGTGGGGTTGCTAAGAGTTGGACATAACAGGGCCACTTTCACTTTCACTTAAGGTTCCACATATAAGTAAGATCATATGGCATTTCTCTTTCTCTGATTTACTTCACTTGGCATATTGTCTTTAAGGTATGTTTCTCCACAGTGTTCTAAATGGCAAGATTTTATTCTTTTTTATGGCTGGATAATATTGTGCATACATGACCACATTTTTTTTCTTTCTGTTTATTTATTTATTGAGGTATAGTTGATTTACACTCTACTGGTTTGGGAAGTACAACATAATGATTCATAGTTTTATAGATCATATTCCATCAACATTTAGTATAAGGTGGCTCAGACCGTAAAGCGTCTGCCTACAATGTGGGAGACCTGGGTTTGATCCCTGGGTCAGGAAGATCCCCTGGAGAAGGAAATGGCAACCTACTCCAGTACTCTTGCCTGGAAAATCCCATGGACCGAGGAGCCAGGTAGGATACAGTCCATGAGGTCGCAAAGAGTCGAATGGTACTGAGCGGCTTCACTTCACTTAATGGCCATAATTCCCTGTTCCTGTGTTGCTCACCTATTTTATAATTTTTATCTCTTAATCACCTCCCTTTCCCTCTGCCCTCTGATAACCACACATTTGTTTTCTATACCTGAGTCTGTTTCTGTTTTGCTATATATATTCATTTGTAATATTTTTTTAGATTTAACATATGAATGGTATGATAAAGTATTTGTCTTTGTCAGACTAATTTCATCAAGCATAATTTTCTCTAACTCCATCTCAGTTCAGTTCAGTTCAGTCGCTCAGTCGTTTCTGACTCTTTGCGACCCCATGAATCCTAGCACGCCAGTACATAGCTACAAATGGCAGAATTTCATTCTTTATTATGACTGAGTAAAGTAATATCCGGTTGTGTGTATGTGTGTTTATACACACACACACATACTTGCATACATACCACATCTTCTTTATCCATTTGTTGATGGACATGTGGGTTGCTGCCATGTCTTGGCTCATAAATAGTGCTATTGTGAATATTGGGGTCCATAAATCTTTTCAAGGTAGTGTATTCATTTTTTCCTGGATTTTCCCAGGAGTGAAATTGCAGATCATAAGGGAGTCTACTTTTAGACTTTTAGTTTCTTAAGAAACTTTGTTTTCTATAGTGAGTGCACCAATTTACATTGCCACCAATAAAGTACAATGGTGGCCTTTTTCCACATCCTTGCCAGTAATTCTTATTTGTTGACCTCTTGATGATGGCCATTCTTACAGGTGTAAGGTGATATCTCACTGTTGCTTAACTGGACATGGACCAACAGACTGGTTCCAAATAGGAAAAGGAGTATGTCAAGGCTGTATATTGTCACCCTGCTTATTTAACTTATATGCAAAGTACATCATGAGAAACGCTGGGCTGGAATAAGCACAAGCTGGAATCAAGATTGCCGGGAGGAATATCAATAGCCTCAGATATGCAGATGACACCACACTTATGGCAGAAAGTGAAGAGGAACTAAAAAGCCTCTTGATGAAGGTGAAGGAGGAGAGTGAAAAAGTTGGCTTAAAGCTCAACATTAAGAAAACTAAGATCATGGCATCTGGTCCCATCACTTCATGGGATATAGATGGGGAAACAGTGGAAACAGTGTCAGACTTTATTTTTGGGGGCTCCCAAATCACTGCAGATGGTGATTGTAGCCATGAAATTAAAAGACACTTACTCCTTGGAAGGAAAGTTATGACCAACCTAGATAGCATATTTAAAAAGCAGAGACATTACTTTGCCAACAAAGGTCTGTCTAGTCAAGGCTATGGTTTTCCCAGTGGTCATGTATGGATGTGAGAGTTGGACTGTGAAGAAAGCTGAGTGCCGAAAAATTGATGCTTTTGAACTGTGGTGTTGGAGAAGACTCTTGAGAGTCCCTTGGACTGCAAGGAGATCCAACCAGTCCATCCTAAAGGAGATCAGTCCTGGGTGTTCATTGGAAGGACTGATGTTGAAGCTGAAACTCCAATACTTTGGCCACCTCATGCGAAGAGTTGACTCATTGGAAAAGACCCTGATGCTGGGAGGGATTGGGGGCAGGAGGAGGAGGGGATGACAGAGGATGAGATCACTGGATGCAATCACCGACTCGATGGACATGAGTTTCAGTAAACGCCAGGAGTTGGTGATGGACAGGGAGGCCTGGTGTGCTGCCGTTCATGGGGTCGCAAAGAGTAGGACATGACTGAGTAACTGAACTGAACTTAATAGTGATGTTGAGCATCTTTTCATGTGCTTATTTGCCATCTGTATGCCTTCTTTGGAAAAATATATTTTGTTGCTGTGCAAGAGGCTTTCTAGTTTAATATAGTTCCACTGAGTTTTTGGTGGTGTTGTGTTTACTTTTTGTATTTACTTTTGGTATCAAATCCAGAAAATCATTCATCATGAAGAGCAGTGCCAAGGAGCTTAGTGACAACTTTTCTCTTTTTTTTGTCTAATTTTTACAGTTTCATAAATACCGGTTGTCTCTATCAATATATATCCCTTAATTAAGAGCTATTCAAAGATATCTCATTTCTAAAGGTATTGGGATTTTCATAAAATAACTGCATAGTGTTTGTATATGAGAAAAGAAAAATCGAACACAATTTTTAAATCCATCAAGAATATTTATTTTCCTTGATACTCAACTATTCCACCAGTAAATACAGATTTTTCCCCCCTATTTTAAATGGATGGCTGCTGCATATAAAAGAAGTATTTACAATTATTCTTTATTGGAGATAACTAAATTGGACGTTTGTGATATCAGCTGAATAAATTATAGTGGTCTTGAAAGATTCTACTCTGGCATTAAATACACAAAGAGAAAAAAGTGTAAGTTAGAAGTTGTTTTTCTTTTTACAAAAGTAGTGTCAATAGTATAGCAAAATCAGAAAGAACAATTTTTCTGATCATTATACTCCTGTGTGGTAATGTTTTTAGTACCTGGCCTTTGTATATCCAATAATTATATTTATTGATTAATATGACTAAAACTAAAAGAGACTGCACACCTTTTCATTTGAGAATAACATGATTAGTGTTAGCCCAATTTTAAATGAATCCATTCTAGTTTAATCATTCTACCAGTGTCACTGCAGAATTATCAAGATTACTGGACAAGATCATAAGCTTAGAATCAGATTTATGTTTCTTCAGCCATATCTCTGAAATAAAAAATTAATATGTGTAACATCTTGGGCAGCTACCTAAACTCTCTAAAATTCACTTTTTTCTGTCAAAAATAAGATGGGAATAATGTCCCAAGTGTCGTTGTGAAAATTAAGTGAGTTTTGAATACAATTTATATAGTTCCTGAAAGATAACTGATTATTTAATCAAAATTTTTTGAGATTATTTTGAGGGCTGAATAAATGTCTGCTTTTATGGACCTCATATATTAAATGTGGGAAGGTGGACTTATGTATAATGTGTAAAATAACAGATAACAAGTAATGTGGACAAAAAAGCAGAAAGAGCCAGAAAAGTGAGTTAGGGCATCTATATATGTAATTTTAAGTAGGGCAGTCAGAAAATACTTCACAGAGACAGTGATATTTGAGCAGCAATCTAAAAGAAGTAAACAATATTCATTATATTTAATTTTTAAAATGCATATTATAATCCATATGTTTTGATGTGAAAATTCTTAGAAAATATAGAGAATCAACTCTTTTCTCTGAAATTTACTATTTGTTTTATTTTAAAAATTTAAATATGTATATATATATTTATAAAATTATCCACAAATATCTCTTATTTTGAATATTTGAAATACATGATTTCAACACTTTCAAATACATGATTCAGTTTTTGATTTAGAACTCTTCTGTCTAAGCTCCAACAATCCATATATATATATATTCATCTCTAACTGCAAACACCATAAATTTTCTCACTATTTTTTTATTCTTATCAGAATTATTATACCTATGCACTCTTTCATCTCTGTGGTCAATCATTTTCTTCTTTAATTTTCAAAAAGAAAAGTAATAAAATAGGAGTAGGTAGTAGATTTATCCTAAGTGAATAATGTATCAGAGACTACATGTGACAATTTTTATGTTTCTACAGTGTCAAGAAAGACCCTTCAGAGGACTCACAAATTAAATAAAAATTTAAGCCACCCTAACTTTAACATAAAAGAAAATAGGTATGTGATGTGAGTGCATGTATGTGCTGTGCTTAGTCACTCATCTGTGTGCGACTCTTTGCGACCCCATGGACTACAGCCCGCCAGGCTCCTCTGTCCATGAGGATTCTCCAGGCAAGAATACTGGAGTGGGTTGCCATTTCCTCCTCCAGGGGATCTTCCCAACCCAGGGGCTGAACCCAGGTCTCTGGTATGGCAGGCAGATTCTTTGCCAACTGAGCCACCAGGGAAGCCCAGTTGCACGTATAGGCGTGTTCAACTCTTTGTGACCCCATGGACTCTAGCTGGCCAGGCTCCTCTGTCCATGGGATTTTCCAGGCAAGAATACTGGAGTGGATTGCCATTTTCTTTTCCAGGGAATCTTCCTGACCCAGAGACCAAACATGCCTATCTGGCGTCTCTTGCATTGGCAGGCAGATTCTTTACTACTAGCACCACCTGGGAAGCCCAATATTCTACATGATGACTTGTACAAAACTCATCTTCAGTATACACTTGGCTACATGGAAGGATGAGTTAGGACTTTAGACTCCTAAAAGTAGGAGTCTAATGACACATATTTATATCCCTAAATCTGTTTGAGAGCAGCAACATGGTATTGATACTACTGAGACAGAATCCCGGATCCTAAAGTTTTAACTCAATGGTTTACCACCATTCCAGTCTTCCTATAACAATGTTATTTCCATTGATAAGCTTGAGATCTTAAGCACTGACTGAATGTTAAAGCACCGAAATGATCTTTTTAAAAAAATAGAAAAACAAAAAACAAAAAACAAAAAAACTTGTACCAACTGGATATGGAGTACATTTTCAGACTTTGACATACTTCATACAAAAACATTTTTAAAATCTGCACTTTGGAAAAGGGCTGAATAATTTTTATACAAATATGCTTTCCCGGTGGCTCAGTGGGTAAAGAATCCTTTTGCAATGCAGGAGACACAGGAAATGCAGGTTCAGTCCCTGGGTTGGAAAGATCCCCTGGAGGAAGAAATGGCAACCCACTCCAGTATTCTGGCCTGGAGAATCCCCAGGGACAGAGGAGCCTGGTGGGCTGCAGTCCATGGGGCCACAAAGAGTTGGACATGACTGAGCGACTAAGAATAGCATAGCAAGATAGGAATGTAAAAGTGGCATAGCTGGCCATGGAAGCTAAAAACTTTGACAATTCCCATCTGAGACTGAAACGCATTGTGCGTATCTCCAGAGTTCTCCTTCTGTTCCCCTCTCTCTTCCTCAGCCATCTGCCTGTGAACTCTAACCACCTTGTTCTCTCTGGAGCTCTTCTTCCTTTCCTCATCCCAGAGTATCCACCAGGTTACATTTGGGTTTCTTCTACCTATATTGCAGCCTAGAAATTCTCTCAAGGCAGTAGGCTGGGACAGTCATAAAGTTCCTGGGATTCTTTTGCATTTCTCATGGGTCCTTATTCATCACTGCCTGAGGTTCAGTTATTTCTAAAACTATTTCTTTTCTTTTCTTTTTTTTTTTTAACTTATTTCAGGCCTAGGATAAATCCTGTCCTTGTTACCATATCTTGGGAAAAAGCAGAATTTTCACTTAAATGGTTTTAGTATGTAAAATTAAAAAATGATATAGCACAAAAATATTCAATCATTTTTATTTTATTTTAAATGAAATAGAGCTGATATGCAATATTATATTAGTTGTAGGGGTACAACATGGTGATTCAATATTTTTAAAGTTTATACTCTACTTCAAGCACTTAAAGCTATTACAAAGTAATGGTTATATTTCCCTGTGCTATACAATATATCCTTGTTTATTTTATATATAGTAGTTTGTACCTATTAATTCCTTACTCCTGTTTATCCCTTCCTGCTTCCCCCTCTCCTCTGGTATTGCTAGTTTCTTCTCTCTATATATGAGTCTGTTTTTATTTCATTATTTTATTTTATTTTATTTTTTTAGATTTCTAATATAAGTTATATCACACAGTATTTGTCTTTCTCTGTATGACTTATTTCACTAAGCATAATGCCTTCTAGATCTATCCTCATTGTTGTCAGTGGCAGAATTTCATTCCTTTTTATGGGTGATTAATATTATATAACATATAGATAACTACATTTTAAACTAATCATTTTTGATGGATGCTTGTTTTTCTTCCATATGTTGGCTATTGTAAGTAATGCAGCTATGAACACTGGGATGCATGTATCTTCTCAAATTACTGTTTTTGTTTTCTTTGGATATACAACCATGAGGAAAATTGCTAGATCATACATATGGTAGTTCTATTTGTAGTTTTCTAGGAACTGCCATACTGTCTTCCATAGTGGCTGCACCAACTTATTATATGTTCACACCAGCAGTGTATAAAGGTTCCCTTTCTCCACAGCCTTACCAGTATTTATTTATAGCTGTGTTCATAATAACCATATATGTCTTTTGCTTTGAGCATTTAGTTCAGTTACAATTAAAGTGATTTATTTTTAAATTTGTAAAATTGAGTAAGCTTTAATTTTAAAGTGATTAACATTTACACAGTAAAGTATACATAGATGTAATGTGTGTGTGTGTGTGTGTGTGTGTGTGCGTGTGTGTGTGTGTGTGTGTGCATGTGTGTGAGCTAACAGTGGTTCAGGAGTAAAGCTAACCAGTGGCTCAGCAGTAAAGAATCTGCCTTTAGTGCAGATTTAGGAGATATGGGTTCAATCCCCAGGTCAGGAAGATCCCTTGGGGAAGCAAATGGCAACCCACCCCAATATTCCTGCTTGGGAAATCCCATGAACAGAGGAGCCTAGTAGGCTACAGTCTGTGAGGTCACAAGAAAGTTAGACATGACTTAGCAACTAAACAAACCAATTTAAAAGATGGCAGTTATTAAAAGTTAAATTATTATTAGAAGAGTGGTTCATTTATATAGTTGGGTTAGACCAAGTTAGTTAGTATCTAAGCCCTTGGATAGATACTGCTAATTCATCAATATTTGAGCCTCCTCTGCATTGAGGCACATACAGGAATACACTGACTTGAACACTTACAGGTTTACATGGGCTTCTGAGTAGTTCTCGACAGTGTGGCAAGTGAAATGGTGTGTGTTACTTTTCCAAAATATTTAAAATTCAGTATGAGACTCTCTACATCTCTCATGTGTTATCAGGAAATTGTAAAGAGATACTTGATTTAACGTGGTGGAGTCCAAACTTGTGCACTTTGTTCTAGATATTTAATACGGTCACATATAAGATGATATTATATGGTATAGTTGTTCATTGTAAATCAAAAGTCAGTTTTAATTAATACCTTGAATACTATATAAAATTTGAAATTATTCTATTTGTTTTCATTTCTAGGTAATGGAGGAGATAATCAAGAAGTATAAGGTATGAATAACTTCTTTATACTCTTCCTGATATTTAATATTAATATATATATATATATAATCCTATAACAGTATTTTCATTTTTATTGAATGTGTCAGTGCTGCCATTTATCTCTCAGAGTGTTCTAAGTTTTAGCACACGATCCATGTTTTTAATTGAGAATGTAAAGATGTTATCACTGCAGATAGCTTTTACCCTAGGAAAGTGATATTAAAATTAGTCATTTTATCAATTTGACTTGGATTTAGGTCCATGTTACATAAAACCTTACTGACAGTGGTTTAAAATAGAAATTAATCATTTTTTTACTCATAGGTAGAAGTTTGTGAATAATCAGTTCCAGTAGACTTAATGATGAATTGTTTGGTATCTCTGATTCTATTATCCCATCATTTTTATCAGTAGAATTCTGCCACAGCTCTGAACGATTAAGGCATCATTCATCATAGGAAGAATGGAGGGAAGTGAGTGTTGGAGGGGTAGCGAAGGAGAGGCATCAACCATTTGTGATCCCTCTACTCAGAGATTTTTTTAGAACCCTTTCTCTACCCCAGAACTTTTCTATTCATTATTGCCTGGAAAATTATGCCTATCCCCAGTTGTAGTAAGACTGGCAAAGAGCATTTACCTTTCCTGTACTTTTATTTTTAATGTTATATAATTGATTATAACATAGTATAAGTTTAAGTTGTATAACACGTTGGTGATACATGTATATATTCCAGTGTAATTCCAAAATAACATTAGCTAACACCTTTATCTTGGCACATTTTAATCATTTCTTTGTTGGGTTGAGAAAAGTTAAGTTAGTGTCTTAATAACTTTAAAGTTTATGATACAGTATTGTTGACTATAATCAGTATATTGCATATTAGCTTATTATCTGAACTTATTTATCTACTAGTTGTAACTTAGTACTCTTAAAAATCTCCCCATTTCCCCAGCCCCTGGCAACCACTTTTCTTTTCTCTTTTTTCATAGTTCAGTTTTTAAATGTTCTATATATAAATGTTACCATACAATATTTTCTTTCTTTGTCTGACTTATCTCACTTAGCATGCTTCCAGGGTCCATCTGTATTGTAGCAAATGGCAGAATTTCCTTCTTTCTCATGGTTGAATAATAATAATTTATTGCATATATACCATATCTCCTGTATTGACCTGTTATTGGACACTTAGGTTGTGTCTATATCTTGGCTAATGTGACTAATGCTACACTGAACATGGGTGTGCAGATCCCTCTGAAATATTGATTTCAGTTTCTTATACTGCAAGATCATACAGCACTTAAAATGTTAATCTTTTAAGAAACCTTCACGGTGTTCAATAGCGGCTGCACAATTTACATTCCCATTAACAGTGTTCAAGGGTTCTCTTTTCTCCATGTCTTTTCAAAGTTTGTTTTTTAAAGACTTTGCCTCCAGTTTTATTGAGATACAATTTACTTATATCACTGTATAAGCTTAAGGTGTATGTCATAATGGTTTGTCTTATATATTATTTTAAATTATTACTGGTATAAGTTTATAGTTAGCATCCATCATCTCATGTAGATACAATAAAAAGTAGGCAAAAAAAGAAAAGAACGTTCTTGTGGCAAGAACGCTTAGGATTTACTCTGTTAACAGTTGTTATATATTAACAGCAATCTTAACTAGAGTTATCATGTTGTATATCACATCCCTAGTACTTGTTTGTCTTGAAACTGGAAGTTTCTAACTTATGACCACCTCTCTCCTATTTCCTTTCTTCCTAACCCCTACCTCTGGTGACCATAAATGTGAGCTCCCCCTCAATTTTAAGTGTTAATTCTTCCAGTATAGGAACTTGGATCTTTCCACTTATTTGGGTCTTCAATCTCTTTTAATCAATGTTTTATACTTTTATTTAGTATTCAGGTTTTTTCACGTCCTTCGTTAAATTTATTTCTAAGTACTTTTATGCTACTGTAAATGGGTTTCTTTTTTATTTTCTCTTTCAGATAATGTTTGTTAGTGTACAGAAATGCAATTGATTTCTGTATGTTCATCTTATATGGTGCAAATTTACTGACTTTATTAGTTCTAACATTTTTAGTAGTCTGTTATGCACAAACAGAAAATTTTACTTCTTCCAACCAAATATACATGCTTTTCATTTTCTTGACTAATTATTCTGGCTACAACTTATAGTATTGTGTTTAATAGCAACTTGCTTTCTAAGATATAGAAGTGTAAAGTGAGATTTTTTTCTTATTTCTCAATGTGTTTATCAATATAAAATTTCCTCTCAGAAACCCTTTTGCAGCATCTCATAGGTTTAGCCATGTTATGCTCTCATTTTTGTTTCATAACATTTCTTGATTGCCTTTTAATTTACTATTTGATCCCTTGTTTTTCAGGTCAAAATTTATATTTTTAAATTTCCACATATTTGTTAATTTTCCAGGTTTCCTCCTCTGATTGATTTCTAGTTTCATACTATATGGTCAGAAAAGACACTCAGTATAATCTCCATTTGTTAGAATATGCTGTATGACCTCTCATGTGATCTTTCCTGAATGTTCTGTGTTCATTTGAGAGTAATGTGTATTCTCCTGTTGTCAGAATGTTCTTTATAGATACATTAGGGCATTTCATCTGAAGGTGTCATTCAAATCCATTATTTCCTTTTTGATCTCATGTGCATGACCTCTCCATTGTTTAAAGCATGGTATTGAAGTCCTCTACTATTATCGCTTTGCTATTTCTCCCTTCATTTCTGTCAATATTTATTTAATATATTTAAATGCTCCATTCCTGGAGTGTATGTGCTTACAATTGTTCTGATTGTAATGAACTGGTGTGTTTATCAATTCTGATGAACTGACATGTTTATCATTACATAAAGACCTTCATTGTCTATTATTATAGTTTAACTTAAAGGCTCTTTTGTCTGATAAGTATAGCTTCTGTGCTGTCTTTGAGTTTCCATTTGCTTGAAATATCTTTTACAATCCCTTTACTTTCAGTCTGTGAGTGTATTTTAAAGTGAAGTGTGTTTCTTGTAGGCAGCATATAAATGGATTTTGTTTTCTATATATTCAACACCTCTATGTCTTTTAATTGGTAATTTAAACCAGTAATATTTAATGTAAGTATTGATACTTCCCATCATTACTTTGTTCATTGATTTCTGATTGTTTTGTGATTTTTTAGTTTCTTTCTTCCTGAGTTTTTGTTGGTTGTGATGTTTTGAGGTGTTTTGCTTTGATTCTTCTTTCTTTATCATGTGTATGTCTAGTTTAGGTTTTTTCTTGGTGGTTACTTGTAAGTTTATAACCATCAGTTTTAAGCTGATAACAACTTAATTGCATAAGAAAGAGTTACCCTTTTACTTGCCACAGCATATTTTTTAATAAATGACTTTATATTGAAGTACAGTTGATCAACAACGTTCTGTCAGTTTCATTGAGCAAAGCTTTCGGTGCTATACAGTAGGTTTTATTGGTTATCTATTTTAAATAGAGCAGTGTATAAACATCAATATCAAACTCCCAATCTATGCTCACACAATTTATGTGAGGTCCCAATTTTCAATTTTTTTGTATTGCGTTTCCAGTAATGTAATATTGGGATATACCTGTTTTCAGTACTTTTGGCTGTTAATCAATGTGGTAGATTTCAAAGTGACTTACAAACTACCATGGCAGTTTGAGAGTATTCCAAAATTTTTTGCTATTTGGTTCAGTTGCTCAGTCGTGTCCGACTCTATGACCCAATGGACTGCAGCATGCTAGGACTTCCTGTCCATTGCCAAATCCTGGAGTTTACTCAAATTCATGTCCATTGAGTCAGTAATGCCACCCAACCATCTCATCTTCTGTCGTCCCCTTCTCCTCCTGCCCCCAATCCCTCCCAGCATCAGGGTCTTTTCCAATGAGTCAACTCTTCGCATCAGGTGGCCAAGGTACTAGAGTTTCAGCTTCAACATTAGTCCTTCCAATGAATATTCAGGGCTGATTTCCCTTAGGATGAACTGGTTGGATCTCCTTGCAGTCCAAGGAACTCTCAAGAGTCTTCTCCAACACACAGTTCAAAAGCATCAATTTTTCATCACTCAGCTTTCTTTATAGTCCAACTCTCACATCCATACATTACTACTGGAAAAACCATAGCTTTGACTAGATGGACGTTTGTTGGCAAAGTACTGTCTCTGCTTTTTAATAAGCTGTCTAGGTTGGTCATAACTTTTCTTCCAAAGAGCAAGCATAGTTTAATTTGATGGCTGCAGTCACCATCTGCAGTGATTTCAGAGCCCAAGAAAATAAAGCCTGTCACCATTTCCACTGTTTCCCCATCTATTTGCCATGAAGTGATGGGACCAGATGCCATGATCTTTGCTGAGTGTTGAGCTTTAAGCCAACTTTTTCACTCTCCTCTTTCACTTTCATCAAGAGGCTCTTTAGTTCTGCTTTACTTTCTGCCATAAGGGTGGTGTCATTTGGATATCTGAGGTTATGGATATTTCTCCTGGAAATCTTGATTCCAGCTTGTGCTTCATCCAGCCCAGCATTTCTCATGATGTACTCTGCATATAAGTTAAATAAGCAGGGTGACAATATACACCCTTGATGTATTCCTTTCCCAATCTGGAACCAGTCTGTTGTTCCCTGTCCAGGTCTGTTGCTTCCTGACCTGCATACAGGTTTCTCAACAGGCAGGTCAGATGGTCTGGTATTCCCATTGTTTTAATAGTTTTCCAGAGTTTGTTGGGGTCCATACAATC
Source organism: Cervus canadensis (assembly GCF_019320065.1). NCBI lineage: Eukaryota > Metazoa > Chordata > Mammalia > Artiodactyla > Cervidae > Cervus > Cervus canadensis. The sequence goes on along the minus strand of NC_057399.1, from coordinate 39,152,848 downwards.
AAAGGCTTTGGCATAGTCAATAAACCAGAAGTAGATATTTTTCTGGAACTCTCTTCTTTTTTAATGATCCAATGCATGTGGCATTTTGACCTCTGGTCCCTCTGCCTTTTCTAAATCCAGCTTGAATATCTGGAAGCTCATGGTTCATGTACTGTTGAAGGCTGGCTTGGAGAATTTTGAGCATTACTTTACTAGTGTGTGAGATGAATGCAATTGTGTGGTAGTTTGAGCATTCTTTGGGATTTCCTTTCTTTGGGATTGAAATGAAAACCAACCTTTTCCAGTCCTGTGGCCACTGCTGAGTTTTCCAAATTTTCTAGCATATTGAGTGCAGCACTTTCACTTTCACAGCATCATCTTTTAGGATTTGAAATAGCTCAACTGGAATTCCATCTCCTCCACTAGCTTTGTTCGTATTCATGCTTGCTAAGGCCCACTTGACTTTGTATTCCAGAGTGTTTGGCTCTTGATTAATGACCACACCATTGTGATTTCTGGGTTGTGAAGATCTTTTTCATATAGTATTCTTGCCACCTCTTCTTAATATCTTCTGCTTTTGTTAGGTCCATACCATTTCTGTCCTTTTTTTGTGCCCATCTTTGCATGAAATGTTTCCTTGGTATCTCTAATTTTCTTGAAGAGATCTCTAGTCTTCCCTATTCTATTGTTTTCCTCTATTTTTTTGCATTGATCTCCAAGGATGGCTTTCTTATTTCTCCTTGCTATTCTTTGGAACTCTGCATTCAAATGGGTATATCTTTCCTTTTCTCCTTTGCCTTTAGCTTCTCTTCTATTCATAGCTATTTTTAAGGCCTCCTCAGGCAACCATTTTGCCTTTTTGAATTTCTTTTTCTTGGGGATGGTCTTGATCCCTGCTTCCTGTATAGTGTCACAAACCTCCATCATAGTTCTTCAGCCATTCTGTCTATCAAATCTAAATACCTTGAATCTATTTGTCACTTCCACTCTATAATTGTAAGATATTTGATTTAGGTCATACCTGAATGGTTTAGTGGTTTTCCCTGCTTTCTTCAATTTCCCTACTTTCTTTCAATTTCTTCTGAATTTGGCAATAAGCAGTTCATGATCTAAGCCACAGTCAGCTCCAAGTCTTGCTTTTGCTGAATGTTTAGAGCTTCTCCATCTTTGGCTGAAAATAATATAATCGTTCCGATTTATGTGTTGACCATCTGCTGATGTCCATGTGTAGAGTCTTCTCTTGTGTTGTTGGAAGAGGATGTTTTCTATGACCAGTGCATTCTCTTGGCAAAACTCTATTAGTCTTCGCCCTGCTTCACTCTGTATTCCAAGGCTAAATTTGCCTGTTACTTCAGGTATTTCTTGACTTCGTACTTTTGCATTCCAGTCCCCTATAATGAAAAGGATATATTTTTGGGTGTTAGTTCTAGAAGGTGTTGTAGCTCTTCAGAGAACCATACAACTTCAGCTTCTTCAGCATTGTTTGGTCAGGGCATAGTCTTGGATTACTGTGATATTGAATGATTTGCCTTGGAAATGAACAGAGATCATTCTGTCATTTTTGAGATTGCATCCAAGTACTGCATTTTGGACTCTTTTATTGACCATGATGGCTACTCCATTTCTTCTAAGGAATTCTTGCCCACAGTAGTAGATACAATGGTCATCTGATTTAAATTCACACATTCCAGTCTATTTTATTTCACTGATTCCTAAAATGTCAATGTTCACTCTTGCCATCTTCTGTTTGACCACTTCCAATTTGCCTTGATTTATGGACCTAACATTCCAGGTTCCTATACAGTATTGCTCTTCACAGCATCAGACTTTACTTCCATCACCCGTCGCATCCAGAACTGTGTGTTGTTTTTGCTTTGTCTCCATCTCTTCATTCTTTCTGGAATTATTTATACGCTGATCTCCTGTAGCATATTGTGCACCTACCAACCTGGGGAGTTCATCTTTCAGTGTCCTATCTTTTTGCCTTTTCATGCTGTTCATGGGGTTCTCAAGGCAAGAATATGAAATGGTTTGCCATTCCCTTCTCCAGTGGACCACGTTTTGTCAGAACTCTCCACCATGGCCCGTCTATCTTGGGTGGTCCTACAGGACATGGCTCATAGTTTCATTGAGTTAGACAAGGCTGTGGTCCATGTGATCATATTGGTTAGTTTCCTGTGATTGTAGCTTTCAGTCTTTCTGCCCTCTGATGAAGAAGGTTAAGAGGCTTATGAAAGCTTCCTGATGGGAGAGACTGACTGAGGGGGAAACTTGGTCTTGTTCTTATGGGCAGGGCCATGGTCAGTAAATCTTTAATCCAATTTTCTGTTGATGGGTGGGGCTCTGTTCCCTTCCTATCATTTACCTGGGGCCAAAGTATGGTGGAGGTAATGAAGATAATAGTGATCTCCTTCAAAAGGGCTCATGTAAGCACTGCTATACTCAGTTTCCCTAGCCTTGGAGCAGGCCACCACTGACCCACACCTTGGCTGGAGACTCCTGAATACTTATGGGTAAGTCTGGGTCAGTCTCTTGTGGGGTCAGTGCTCCTTTCTCCTGGGTCCTGGTTCACACAAGGTTCTGTTTGTGCCCACCAAGAGTTTGTTTCCCAGTCCTGTGTAAGTTCTTGGGCTCTATGGTGGGGTTAATGGTGACCTCCTCCAAGAGGGCTTATGCCATATCCAGGTCTGCTGCACCCAGAGCCCCTGCCCCTGCGGCAGTCCACTGCTGACCCGTACCTACACAGGAGACACTCAGACACAGTTTTGTCTCAGTTTCTGTGGGGTCTATGGGTCCTGGTGTGTACAAGGTTTGTTTCAGCCCTCTGAGCATTTCTGGAAGGTATGAAAGGTTGTTTCTGAGCCATGCAAAGACACCAGGATTCTTGGCCTCTGGAGGAGAAGAATTCAATCTGGGGCCAAAGATGAGGCTTGATCTCTCAGAGCTTTTGTGTAATAAAGTTTTATTAAAGTAAAAAGGAGATAGAGAAGGCTTCTGACATAGGTATCAGAAGAGGGCAGAAAAAGTACCCCCTTGCTAGTGTTAGCCATGGAGTTATATACTTTCTAATTAGTTATTCAGTTCAGTTCAGTTCAGTTGCTCAGTCATGTCCGACTCTTTGTGACCCCATGAATCGCAGCACATCAGGCCTCCCTGTCCATAACCAACTCCCAGAGTTTACTCAAACTCATGCCCATCGAGTCGGTGATGCCATCCAGCCATCTCATCCTCTGTCGTCCCCTTCTCCTCCTGCCCCCAATCCCTCCCAGCATCAGGGTCTTTTCCAATGAGTCAACTCTTCGCATGAGGTGGCCAAAGTACTGAAATTTCAGCTTCAGCATCAGTCCTTCCAATGAACACCCAGGACTGATTTCCTTTAGGATGGACTGGTTGGATATCCTTGCAGTCCAAGGGACTCTCAAGAGTCTTCTCCAACACCACAGTTCAAAAGCATCAATTTTTTGGCATCAGCTTTCTTCACAGTCCAACTCTCACATCCATACATGACCACTGAAAATCAATCTTGATTCCAACTTGTGCTTCTTCCAGCCCAGCGTTTCTCATGATGTACTCTGCATGTAAGTTAAATAAGCAGGGTGACAATATACAGCCTTGACGTACTCCTTTTCCTATTTGGAACCAGTCTGTTGTTCCATGTCCAGTTCTAACTGTTGCTTCCTGACCTGCATATAGGTTTCTCAAGAAGTGGGTCGGGTGGTCTGGTATTCCCATCTCTTTCAGAATTTCCCACAGTTTATTGTGATTCACACAGTCAAAGGCTTTGGCGTAGTCAATAAAGCGGAAATAGATGTTTTTTTGGAACTCTCTTGCTTTTTCAATGATCCAGTGGATGTTAGCAATTTGATCTCTGGTTCCTCTGCCTTTTCTAAAACCATCTTGAACATCTGGAAGTTCATGGTTCACTCATTGCTGAAGCCTGTTTCGAGAATTTTGAGCATTATGTTACTAGTGTGTGAGATGAGTGCAATTGTGCGGTAGATTGAGCATCCTTTGGGATTGCCTTTCTTTGGGATTGGAATGAAAACTGACCTTTTCCAGTCCTGTGGCCACTGCTGAGTTTTCCAAATTTGCTGGCATATTGAGTGCAGCACTTTCACAGCATCCTTTCAGGATTTGAAATAGCTCAACTGGAATTCCATCACATCCACTAGCTTTGTTCGTAGTGATGCTTCCTAAGGCCCACCTGACTTCACATTCCAGGATGTCTGGCTCTAGGTGAGTGATCACACCATTGTGATTATCTGGGGCATGAAGATCCTTTTTGTACAGTTCTTCTGTGTATTCTTGCCACCTCTTCTTAATATCTTCTGCTTCTGTTAGGTCCATACAATTTCTGTCCTTTACTGAACCCATCTTTGCATGAAATTTTCCCTTGGTATTTCTAGTTTTCTTGAAGAGATCTCTAGTCTTTCCCATTCTGTTGTTTTACTCTATTTCTTTGCACTGATCGCTGAGGAAGGCTTTCTTATCTCTCCTTGCCATTCTTTGGATCTCTGCATTCAAATGGGAGTCCTAAGGAATGTAGAGGGACAAAAGTTTGTCCTTTCTTCCTCCTTGAGAATTCCAGACCCCTCTCTCCTTGTGGACCCCTAGACTTCTTATCAGCCTGCCAGGGAAATGACTCTCTCAGGTATGGGGTTTGATTGTAAATGTGATTTGGCACCTCCTACCTTCTTGCTGGGGCTTCTCCTTTGTTCTTGGACATGGGGTATCTCCTCACGGTTGCTCGAGAGCCACGCAGCCGCCGCTTCACCACCACTCCAGCGTCAACCATCTTGCTGGGGCTTCTCTGCCCTTGGACTTGGGGTATCACCTCACAGTTGCCCCCTCGCTGTGTAGCTACAGCTCTTGCACCACTATTGATTAGTCGCTAAGTCGTGTCTGACTCTTTTGCGACCCCATGTTCTGTAGCCCACCAGGCTCCTTTGTCCATGGGATTTCCCAGACAAGAATTCTGGCCCATTTCCTTCTCCAGGGGATCTTCCTGAGCTAGGGATCAAACCTGCATCCCCTGCATTGGCAGGCGGATTCTTTACCACCCAGTCACCTGGGAAGCCCTACTATGCATTTAACTTACCAGTAAATTTTATATTTTTATATGTTCTTATTTTACTGTTTAGTACATTTTTGTGTCACCTTGGAGGTCTCCCTTTAGCATTTCTTATATGGCACTTATATCATGCCTCAGATTTAAGAAGTTGTTTGCCATTATTCTTTAACTAAAACTTTTTTCCCATTTTCTCTCTCTTCTTCTGGGACTCCCACAGTGTTTCTTTTGATCTGGTCCTACAGTCATATAGGTTTTCTTCCCACTTTTCCCTGCTAGTTTCTTTATTTTCCTCTAATTAATTAAAATCAAGAGATGTCTTCAAGCTCACAGATTCTTTCTACTGCCTGAGACTATGTTCAAAGCTGTATATTGCATTTTTTACTTTATTCACTGTATTTTTCATCTTCAGAATTTTTTTTGGTTCTTTTTAATGGACTCTATTGAATTTCTTCCTTTATTCATGTATTATTTCCTGGATTCATTGATTTGTCTGTCTCTGTTGTCCTGAATCTCACTGAGCTTCCTTAAAATTATTGTTTGGAATTCTTTCTCAGGATAATCTGTAGATTTTATCCTTGGATCAGTTGTTGGGTATTTTTGATATCTGCATTTGAGGGCACAGCCATCTCTTTCAGTGTTTCTGCATTGACTTCAGTGAGGAAAAACATTCACTGGGAGGTGGCTATAAGGTTGCTAGCTTGTGGAATGCAACATCGTTTGTTCCTGGGAAGGCACAGTGGAATAATCCACATGCCACCCTGCTGGTTGAGACAGATGTTGGCCAAATGGTGGGGCATCTTCCTGGCCAAGGCTGTAGAAGACTTGCAAGTGCCAAAGGCAGGTGGGCTATTCAGATCCTCTGGCTGAAGTGCCTGAGGTCTTCCTCTTCTCTCTCCCTTTTGTGTTTACCCCACGGGAGGAAGTTGTATATAATGGGATCCCTCTCAGATCCTGGGTTGGCATGCAGAAGCTCAGAATCCACAGAGCTGTACTGGAACTAGGATCCTGGAATTAGGCATATGTGGAATCTGCAATGCCTGGGTATGATGGACAAATGCATTTGCTATGGCTGTGGCCCTCGTGTTTAGGGTGTGAGTGTGTGCAGATATGTTGTAGAACTGATACCTGAGTTTCAGGGGATTACTAATATGACTCCAGCTGGCTAAGATGAGGGGAATGTAGCTGTGCCACAGGCCCTGGGATGAGAAGTTGCAGTGGTGACTTAGGCCCAGGATGCAGGGTGTAGTGAAAGCACAGCTGAGGGATAGTGGTAAGTCAAAGTCTCAACTCTGGTCCTAGGAGCCAGCCACAGGATAGCAGCAGCACAATTCAGGTGGTAGTCTATTAAAGCCATGTGTCAGGTCCTGGGGAGCTGGGCATGGAAATGTGGCAACATGGCTCTAGTAATGACAGTTCAGAGCCACACTGTGGGACCAGGAGGTAGGGTTTAGAACAGTGGTATCAATAAGGGGTCAACATCTCAACCTGCCACTGGGCTAGGGCTCTGGTTAGTGGCAATGCCCCTGGCAAGAATGGGTCACAGATGTAAGTAGGAACCATAGCGGGTGGGGCTTAGGGCAGCAAGAGCCTTATTCAGCAATAACAGTGTGATGTCTTAATCTGGGATAGGGCTTTGTGTTCAGGGCAGTAGCAGCACCCTTGACAATGGCTACTCAGCAGTGCAACCTGAAAAGTGGTGTGTGGGATTAGGGATGCAGCAGCATGGCCCAGATAATGGCAGTTGAAGCATGACTTGAAACCCAAGGAGTGACGCTGAGGGCAAGCAACAGATCTTCTTCCAATGAAGATTCAGCACTACAACCTGGAACCCAGTGGATGGGGCTGAATAGACTGTTATCTCTGTGATTGTTGTTGTTTAGTCGCTAAGTCATGTCTGACTCTTTTGCAACCCTATGGACTAGCCCACCAGGCTTCTCTGTCCATGAGATTTCCCAGACAAGACTACTGGAGCAGATTGCCATTTCCTTCTCCAAGGGATTTTCCCAACCTTCGTCTCCTGCATTGCAAGTGGATTCTTCACCCCTGAGCCATTAGAGAAGTTCTATTTATATCAGTACAACTCTGACACAACTCTGAAAATGAAGGCATTATTCAACATAGGAGTTGAGAATGGCAATGTGTTAGGAGCCCCAGGGGAGGAATGATCTCAATCATTTCTGATCTCTCTGTTTGAAGACTTTCCAGAACCTCTTGCTTTCATTCCCAACCCCAAACTTTTCTATATATTATCGTCCAGAATAGTATCAAATACCTACTCCCAGCTGTAATAATGCTGCAAATAAGAGCATTTATATTCCCTGGCTGTCTTCTAAAAGCCAATAAGGGAGAAGTTGGTTGGGAAATGTTTTCTCATCAGTGAAATTACGTACCTGTTGTAACTGTTTGTGTTCAGGGCAAATATTCATTTGTCAGTCTCTGTAATAGACACCATTTCATCTGGAAGCTATTTTAAGTTTTACCAGGTTCCACAAATGGGCAGAGGCTTAAAGAATTTCCTGCCCAAAGATACCTGTCCAAAGTCACAGAAAGTGAAATGTGTGTGAAACAGAACAACTGACCTCTAATATTATAATACTGTTACAAAGTTTAGCTCTCAAGTTCCAAACTTTAGCCATTTTGGAATACAGAGTTTCTACTTAAAGGAAATTTTATTTATATATACTACCTAAAATTTAGTATATTAAAATATATTAGTTTCAATGTTACTGTGCTCAAGTAGGCTTATCCTAATCCAGACAAAATCTTAAAATAAGTCACATTATTAACACAAAAAAATTCACACCCTCTTAATATGGTACCCATGGGAACTTTATTATCTGACCTTTAGACACAGTAACAATACATACTTCTTCAAGGTTTTTCGGTTTCCATCATGATCAGATCATAGCCACATTTCAGTCATAGCTATTCTATCTCTGACTGCAAGTCCTTCATGAAGCTATTTGTCTGCTGTATTAGTTTTCCTGTAAACTCAATTACACTTATACACTCAAAATAGCACTTCTAACAGTACTAAGTATTTCATATCTCTTCATACAACAGCTGCTTAGATGTTAGAGTCATTTAGAGTTTCCCTCAAGTCCAACTCAGAAAAGATGCACTTTATAAAGATTGATCTTTAGATTCAATAGTGTCTGAAGAAAAGCTACTTTCTGTGAGCACTCTAAACTCAAGGAGTAGTCAGCTTAGGTGGCCAATTACTCATTGTGTAAGGGTGAGGATAGGGAAAATATGAATCCTGTACAACACGATCTAGTAAGAATAAGAAATATGCCTTAACCTTAAAGCAAATCTCTTACTCATGGTTTTTTCTATAGATTGATCAATATTACAAAGAGATGTTAGTCTCTTTTGTTCTAAACTGGCTGATAATTTCTTAATGAGAAAATCATTGAGTGCTAATCTTTATACTGTTTTAATATCCCACATTTTCCTCATATTAATTAGTATATTTACAATAGATTTTTGGAACTGGATAATAACACCAAGAGGTTTTTTACAGTATCATGCAGCTGAAAGTTTCCAACACATGTATACAACCTAACGTAAACTGAAATTATAAAATTAGTTTCTAAATCTCAGTTCCATTTCCCTTCCAACTTTATTCTTTAATCAGTGTATTTTGACCCTGTTCACTACCTTTCTTTTGTCCTTTACATGTGTCCATTGGAATACTTTTCTCTCCCTCATACATTACCAATATTGTTTATT